>NC_090175.1:57976735-58044235 GCF_024679245.1 Pseudorasbora parva
CACCCCCCTCAGAGTTGTCATGAAGATCAAAATTAGCCTTATAAGCCAAAACCACAATTTGTACCAGGCTGTAAACATGTTTTTTTCTGCTTTAAAGTTGAGAATTTTAACATGGGGCTCAATGAGATTCTGCTCCCTTCTGGAGCCTGTCCCTAGTGGCCAGTTGAGGAATTGCAGTTTACATTACTTCCGTATTGGCTTCAAGAGAGATCGCGGGAGGTTGCCGCTTGGTTTTTACACGCATAAATCACCATTGCGGTTTCCCCTCAGCCTGAGTTCTAAGTCCTAAAATAACAAAAATGTAATTAATAAATACTGTTTATAGACATTTAAAAAACTAATAAAAATCACAAAAACAAATTAAAATTAAAAGTGAAAAAAAGACAAATTTAAATTAGGTTTAGGGGCAGTGTACAATCCATTACGCCTATGAAATGTCCCCACAATTCACAAAAACTTAACGTGTGTGTGTGTGTGTGTGTGTGTGTGTGTGTGTGTGTGTGTGTGTGTGTGTGTGTGTGTGTGTGTGTGTGTGTGTGTGTCGTTGCAGATATCAATGAGTGTGTCCTGTATCCCAGTGTGTGTGTGGAACCGTCTACATGTGTCAACATTCCGGGGTCGTTTGAGTGCCGCTGCCCGCTGGGATACCGCTACAACACAAGCTCGCACGAGTGTGTCGGTGAGACGATAACACACACACACTTCACTACACAAACACTACACACACATACACACTGTTGAATGTTCTCTGACAAATCTGGACGAGTGTGAGCAGGACGAGTGCGGGGGCGAGTATGTGAACTCCATCAGCAGCTTCTCGTGTCTCTGCACACACACACACACACACACACACACACACACACACACACACACCACACACACTACACTAATGAATGTTTTCTCTCAGATGTGGACGAATGTGAGCAGGACAAGTGCGGCGGCGAGTGTGTGAACTCCGTCGGCAGCTTCTCGTGTCTCTGCGACGGACGGAAGGGACTGAAGCTGGCGGAGGACGGCCGTCTCTGTGAGCCGATCCCTCAGTGTCTCGATCTCTACGATCACAAGCACGAGGAGATGCTGTATCTGGGAGAGCAGTTCTCCGGCGTCCCCGTCATTTACCTGCGCTTCCGCCTGCCGACCGAAACCAGGTGCGACTATCTCCTATCCTCAGTCCTGTTCTGAGACCCGACTCTCACCTGTCCTCAGCCCTGTTCTGAGACCCGACTCTCACCTGTCCTCAGCCCTGTTCTGAGACCCGACTCTCACCTGTCCTCAGCCCTGTTCTGAGACCCGACTCTCACCTGTCCTCAGCCCTGTTCTGAGACCCGACTCTCTCCTGTCCTCAGCCCTGTTCTGAGACCCGACTCTCACCTGTCCTCAGTCCTGTTCTGAGACCCGACTCTCACCTGTCCTCAGCCCTGTTCTGAGACCCGACTCTCTCCTGTCCTCAGTCCTGTTCTGAGACCCGACTCTCACCTGTCCTCAGCCCTGTTCTGAGACCCGACTCTCACCTGTCCTCAGCCCTGTTCTGAGACCCGACTCTCTCCTGTCCTCAGTCCTGTTCTGAGACCCGACTCTCACCTGTCCTCAGCCCTGTTCTGAGACCCGACTCTCTCCTGTCCTCAGTCCTGTTCTGAGACCCGACTCTCACCTGTCCTCAGCCCTGTTCTGAGACCCGACTCTCACCTGTCCTCAGCACTGTTCTGAGACCCGATTCTCACTTGTCCTCAGCCCTGTTCTGAGACCCGACTCTCTCCTGTCCTCAGCACTGTTCTGAGACCCGACTCTCTCCTGTCCTCAGCCCTGTTCTGAGACCCGACTCTCTCCTGTCCTCAGCACTGTTCTGAGACCCGACTCTCACCTGTCCTCAGCCCTGTTCTGAGACCCGACTCTCACCTGTCCTCAGCACTGTTCTGAGACCCGATTCTCACTTGTCCTCAGCCCTGTTCTGAGACCCGACTCTCACCTGTCCTCAGCCCTGTTCTGAGACCCGACTCTCTCCTGTCCTCAGCCCTGTTCTGAGACCCGACTCTCACCTGTCCTCAGCCCTGTTCTGAGACCCGACTCACTCCTTTCCTCAGCCCTGTTCTGAGACCCGACTCTCTCCTGTCCTCGGCCCTGTTCTGAGACCCGACTCTCACCTGTCCTCATTCCTGTTCTGAGACCCGACTCTCTCCTGTCCTTAGTCCTGTTCTGAGACCCGACTCTCTCCTGTCCTCAGCCCTGTTCTGAGACCCGACTCTCTCCTGTCCTCAGCCCTGTTCTGAGACCCGACCCCCACCTGTCCTCAGCCCTGTTCTGAGACCCGACTCTCACCTGTCCTCAGCCCTGTTCTGAGACCCGACTCTCTCCTGTCCTCGGCCCTGTTCTGAGACCCG
Organism: Pseudorasbora parva; assembly: GCF_024679245.1. Classification (NCBI taxonomy): domain Eukaryota; kingdom Metazoa; phylum Chordata; class Actinopteri; order Cypriniformes; family Gobionidae; genus Pseudorasbora; species Pseudorasbora parva. The sequence goes on from NC_090175.1 coordinate 57,979,114, forward strand.
ACTCTCACCTGTCCTCATTCCTGTTCTGAGACCCGACTCTCTCCTGTCCTTAGTCCTGTTCTGAGACCCGACTCTCTCCTGTCCTCAGCCCTGTTCTGAGACCCGACTCTCTCCTGTCCTCAGCCCTGTTCTGAGACCCGACTCTCTCCTGTCCTCGGCCCTGTTCTGAGACCCGACTCTCTCCTGTCCTCGGCCCTGTTCTGAGACCCGACTCTCTCCTGTCCTCGGCCCTGTTCTGAGACCCGACTTTCTCCTGTCCTCAGCCCTGTTCTGAGACCCGACTCTCTCCTGTCCTCAGCCCTGTTCTGAGACCCGACTCTCACCTGTCCTCAGCCCTGTTCTGAGACCCGACTCTCTCCTGTCCTGAGCCCTGTTCTGAGACCCGACTCTCACCTGTCCTCAGCCCTGTTCTGAGACCCGACTCTCACCTGTCCTCAGCCCTGTTCTGAGACCCGACTCTCTCCTGTCCTCTGCCCTGTTCTGAGACCCGACTCTCTCCTGTCCTCTGCCCTGTTCTGAGACCCGACTCTCTCCTGTCCTCAGCCCTGTTCTGAGACCCGACTCTCACCTGTCCTCAGCCCTGTTCTGAGACCCGACTCTCACCTGTCCTCAGCCCTGTTCTGAGACCCGACTCTCTCCTGTTCTCGGCCCTGTTCTGAGACCCGACTCTCTCCTGTCCTCGGCCCTGTTCTGAGACCCGACTCTCTCCTGTCCTCGGCCCTGTTCTGAGACCCGACTCTCTCCTGTCCTCGGCCCTGTTCTGAGACCCGACTCTCTCCTGTCCTCGGCCCTGTTCTGAGACCCGACTTTCTCCTGTCCTCGGCCCTGTTCTGAGACCCGACTCTCTCCTGTCCTCGGCCCTGTTCTGAGACCCGACTCTCACCTGTCCTCGGCCCTGTTCTGAGACCCGACTCTCTCCTGTCCTCGGCCCTGTTCTGAGACCCGACTCTCTCCTGTCCTGAGCACTGTTCTGAGACCCGACTCTCACCTGTCCTCAGCCCTGTTCTGAGACCCGACTCTCACCTGTCCTCAGCCCTGTTCTGAGACCCGACCCCCACCTGTCCTCAGCCCTGTTCTGAGACCCGACTCTCTCCTGTCCTCAGCCCTGTTCTGAGACCCGACTCTCTCCTGTCCTCAGCCCTGTTCTGAGACCCGACTCTCTCCTGTCCTCAGCCCTGTTCTGAGACCCGAATCTTTCCTGTCCTCAGCCCTGTTCTGAGACCAGACTCTCTCCTGTCCTCAGCCCTGTTCTGAGACCCGAATCTCTCCTGTCCTCAGCCCTGTTCTGAGACCCGACTCTCTCCTGTCCTCAGCACTGTTCTGAGACCCGACTCTCACCTGTCCTCAGCCCTGTTCTGAGACCCGACTCTCACCTGTCCTCAGCCCTGTTCTGAGACCCGACCCCCACCTGTCCTCAGCCCTGTTCTGAGACCCGACTCTCTCCTGTCCTCAGCCCTGTTCTGAGACCCGACTCTCTCCTGTCCTCGGCCCTGTTCTGAGACCCGACTCTCTCCTGTCCTCAGTCCTGTTCTGAGACCCGACTCTCTCCTGTCCTCAGCCCTGTTCTGAGACTCGAATCTCTCCTGTCCTCAGCCCTGTTCTGAGACCCGACTCTCTCCTGTCCTCAGCACTGTTCTGAGACCCGACTCTCACCTGTCCTCAGCCCTGTTCTGAGACCCGACACCCACCTGTCCTCAGCCCTGTTCTGAGACCCGACTCTCTCCTGTCCTCGGCCCTGTTCTGAGACCCGACTCTCTCCTGTCCTCGGCCCTGTTCTGAGACCCGACTCTCTCCTGTCCTCGGCCCTGTTCTGAGACCCGACTCTCTCCTGTCCTCGGCCCTGTTCTGAGACCCGAATCTCTCCTGTCCTCGGCCCTGTTCTGAGACCCGACTCTCTCCTGTTCTCAGCCCTGTTCTGAGACCCGACTCTCTCCTGTCCTCAGCCCTGTTCTGAGACCCGACTCTCTCCTGTCCTCAGCCCTGTTCTGAGACCCGACTCTCACCTGTCCTCAGCCCTGTTCTGAGACCCGACTCTCTCCTGTCCTCAGTCCTGTTCTGAGACCCGACTCTCACCTGTCCTCAGCCCTGTTCTGAGACCTGACTCTCTCCTGTCCTCAGCCCTGTTCTGAGACCCGACTCTCACCTGTCCTCAGCCCTGTTCTGAGACCCGACTCTCACCTGTCCTCAGCCCTGTTCTGAGACCCGACTCTCTCCTGTCCTCAGCCCTGTTCTGAGACCCGACTCTCACCTGTCCTCAGCCCTGTTCTGAGACCCGACTCTCTCCTGTCCTCAGCCCTGTTCTGAGACCCGACTCTCACCTGTCCTCAGCCCTGTTCTGAGACCCGACTCTCACCTGTCCTCAGCCCTGTTCTGAGACCCGACTCTCACCTGTCCTCAGCCCTGTTCTGAGACCCGACTCTCACCTGTCCTCGGCCCTGTTCTGAGACCCGACTCTCTCCTGTCCTCGGCCCTGTTCTGAGACCCGACTCTCTCCTGTCCTCGGCCCTGTTCTGAGACCCGACTCTCTCCTGTCCTCAGCCCTGTTCTGAGACCCGACTCTCTCCTGTCCTCAGCCCTGTTCTGAGACCCGACTCTCTCCTGTCCTCAGCCCTGTTCTGAGACCCGACTCTCTCCTGTCCTCAGCCCTGTTCTGAGACCCGACTCTCTCCTGTCCTCGGCCCTGTTCTGAGACCCGACTCTCACCTGTCCTTGGCTCTGTTCTGAGACCCGACTCTCTCCTTTGCTCAGTCCTGTTCTGAGACCTGACTCTCTCCTGTCCTCTGCCCTGTTCTGAGACCCGACTCTCTCCTGTCCTCGGCCCTGTTCTGAGACCCGACTCTCTCCTGTCCTCAGCCCTGTTCTGAGACCCGACTCTCTCCTGTCCTCAGTCCTGTTCTGAGACCCGACTCTCTCCTGTCCTCGGCCCTGTTCTGAGACCCGACTCTCTCCTGTCCTCGGCCCTGTTCTGAGACCCGACTCTCTCCTGTCCTCAGTCCTGTTCTGAGACCCGACTCTCTCCTGTCCTCAGTCCTGTTCTGAGACCCGACTCTCTCCTGTCCTCAGCCCTGTTCTGAGACCCGACTCTCTCCTGTCCTCAGTCCTGTTCTGAGACCCGACTCTCTCCTGTCCTCAGCACTGTTCTGAGACCCGACTCTCACCTGTCCTCAGCCCTGTTCTGACACCCGACTCTCTCCTGTCCTCAGTCCTGTTCTGAGACCCGACTCTCTCCTGTCCTCAGTCCTGTTCTGAGACCCGACTCTCTCCTGTCCTCAGCACTGTTCTGAGACCCGACTCTCTCCTGTCCTCAGCCCTGTTCTGACACCCGACTCTCTCCTGTCCTCAGCCCTGTTCTGAGACCTGACTCTCTCCTGTCCTCAGCCCTGTTCTGAGACCTGACTCTCACCTGTCCTCTCTCACCTGTAATCCATGCAGGTTTGCCGCTGAGTTTGATTTCCGCACGTTTGATCCGGAGGGAGTTATTCTGTACGCTGAGTCTTCTCCGGACTCGTGGATCATGCTGGGTTTACGGAGCGGCCGCATCGAGGTCCAGTTCAAGAACCAACACACCGTCAAGATGACCAGCGGAGGAAAAGCCATCAATGACGGACAGTGGCATGTGGTGCGGTCAGGATTATAGTCATAGTGTGCAGTGTGTGTGTGTGTGTGTGTGTGTGTGTGTGTGTGTGTGTGTGTGTGTGTGTGTGTGTGTGTGTGTGTGTAAGGTCTCAGATGATGTTGTCGGTCTGCAGATCTCGGTGAAGGAGCTGATGGGGAGTGTGTATGTGTGTGTGTAGTGTATGTATAGTGTGTGTGTGTGTGTGTGTGTGTGTGTAAGGTCTCAGGTGATGTTGTCGGTCTGCAGATCTCGGTGGAGGAGCTGATGGGGAGTGTGTATGTGTGTCTAGTGTGTGTGTGTGTGTGTAAGGTCTCAGGTGATGTTGTCGGCCTGCAGATCTCGGTGGAGGAGCTGATGGGGAGTGTGTATGTGTGTGTAGTGTGTGTATAGTGTGTGTGTAGTGTGTGTATAGTGTGTGTGCAAATGTGTGTGTAGTGCGTGTATAGTGTGTGTGTGTGTGTGTGTGTGTATAGGGTGTGTGTTCAGTGTGTGTATAGTGTGTGTGTGTGTGTAAGGTCTCAGGTGATGTTGTCGGTCTGCAGATCTCGGTGGAGGAGCTGATGGGGAGTGTCAGTGTGAAGATTAGTAAAGAGGCCGTGATGAGCATCAACAGTCCTCAGCGTCTCTTCAGTCCCGTCAACGACAAACTGGAGACGAAGGTTTACATCGCCGGCCTTCCCAACCGCAACCAGAGCCTCATCAAACCGGCAAGTGTTCAGCAGCGTCCCTACAGTCAGAGCTGTGCAACTACACACACACATCACAGTTACAGTCAGAGCTGTGCAACTACACACACACATCACAGTTACAGTCAGAGCTGTGCAACTACACACACACATCACAGTTACAGTCAGAGCTGTGCAACTACACACACAAACACACACACATCAACGTTACAGTCAGAGCTGTGCAACTACACACACACATCACAGTTACAGTCAGAGCTGTGTAACCACACACACATCACAGTTACAGTCAGAGCTGTGCAACTACACACACACACACACATCACAGTTACAGTCAGAGCTGTGTAACCACACACACATCACAGTTACAGTCAGAGCTGTGCAACTACACACACACACATCACAGTTACAGTCAGAGCTGTGTTACTACACGCACACACACATCAGTTACAGTCGAAGTGTAACTGCACACACACACACACACATCACAGTTACAGTCAGAGCTGTGTAACTACACACACATCACAGTTACAGTCAGAGCTGTGCTACTACACACACACACATCACAGTTACAGTCAGAGCTGTGTTACTACACGCACACACACATCAGTTACAGTCGAAGTGTAACTGCACACACACACACACACATCACAGTTACAGTCAGAGCTGTGTTACTACACACACACACACACACACACATCAGTTACAGTCAGAGCTGTGTAACCACACACACAAACACACACACATCAACGTTACAGTCAGAGCTGTGCAACTACACACACACATCACAGTTACAGTCAGAGCTGTGCAACTACACACACACACATCACAGTTACAGTCAGAGCTGTGTTATTACACGCACACACACACCAGTTACAGTCGAAGTGTAACTGCACACACACACACACACATCACAGTTACAGTCAGAGCTGTGTAACTACACACACATCACAGTTACAGTCAGAGCTGTGCTACTACACACACACACACACATCAGTTACAGTCAGAGCTGTGTTACTACACACACACACACACACACACTTCACTGATCTAAAGGGAGAAGAAATTCATTAGACATTCGACTGCTCATATAATCCAAATTATGATTGCTCTTGACTGAATCATTTTGTCTTTGCTGTAATGACCGTTCTTTCAGGATTCCAGTCAGAGTTTGACTGACAAATGTGATTCAAGGGATAGTTGACCCCTTAACGAGCCTGACCTCAGCTCTGCTGACCCCGGGGCGTGTGTGTGTGTGTGTGTGTGTTTCTTCAGGAGAACACAAATGAAGATTTTGAACTCAGACATTGCTCATATAATGATGTCAATGGGGTTTACTTATTATTAAGCAGATAAACATCACATTTTTATATTTGGGTGAACTATCCCGTTAATTTCTCTTCATAAGGTGTCTTTTAATGCATAATAACTTCATAAATAATTGTAACCAAAGTTAAAATGCATTATAATATTAGCAGATTCCTCGTTACATCTGTTGGTTGTTTGTCACGTGTTTTAATAAATTCTACTTTATAAAGACATAACTTAATTATTATAATGTATCATAACTGTTATTACAAATTATTCATGAGCCAATCAAATGCGTTATAAGGTGCATGAACAATGCATTAAAATAGATTAATATTGCATTATATATGAGTGTCACTACAAATCTTTCTCTCTAAGAAGGATGAATGTGCTCTTCATGCAGCCGACGCGTTCCTCTGATGATGATGATGACGAGAGTTCATATGAACGCGGCGGAGAGAATATCACTCACCGTTTATTAGGATGCTCGTGGGGAAATATGACCTTTTTTGTATTGTTATATTTCTTAAAACTATATATTAGTTTTAATTTTAGTTTAGCAATGTTGATGGAGTGTGTGTGTGTGTGTGTTGTGATGTTGATGGAGTGTGTGTTGATGTGTCCGGTGTGTGTTGTGATATTAATTGAGTGTGTGTTGATGTGTCCGGTGTGTGTTGTGATGTAGATGGAGTGTGTGTGTGTGTTGATGGACCAGATTAACCACAGGCTGGATGGCTGTATCCGCGGGTGTGTGTTGTGATGTTGATGGAGTGTGTGTGTGTGTTGATGGACCAGATTAACCCCAGGCTGGATATCTGTATCCGCGGGTGTGTGTTGTGATGTTGATGGAGTGTGTGTGTGTGTGTGTGTGTGTGTGTGTGTGTGTTGATAGCCCAGATTAACCCCAGGCTGGATGGCTGTATCCGCGGATGTGTGTTGTGATGTTGATAGAGTGTGTGTGTGTGTGTGTTGATGGACCAGATTAACCCCAGGCTGGATGGCTGTATCCGCGGGTGTGTGTTGTGATGTTGATGGAGTGTGTGTGTGTGTGTGTGTTGATGGACCAGATTAACCCCAGGCTGGATGGCTGTATCCGCGGGTGTGTGTTGTGATGTTGATGGAGTGTGTGTGTGTGTGTGTGTGTGTGTTGATAGCCCAGATTAACCCCAGGCTGGATGGCTGTATCCGCGGATGTGTGTTGTGATGTTGATGGAGTGTGTGTGTGTGTGTGTTGATGGCCCAGATTAACCCCAGGCTGGATGGCTGTATCCGCGGGTGTGTGTTGTGATGTTGATGGAGTGTGTGTTGATGTGTCCGGTGTGTGTTGTGATGTTGATGGAGTGTGTGTTGATGTGTCCGGTGTGTGTTGTGATGTTGATTGAGTGTGTGTTGATGTGTCAGGTGTGTGTTGTGATGTTGATGGAGTGTGTGTTGATGTGTCCGGTGTGTGTTGTGATGTTGATGGAGTGTGTGTTGATGTGTCCGGTGTGTGTTGTGATGTTGATTGAGTGTGTGTTGATGTGTCCGGTGTGTGTTGTGATGTTGATGGAGTGTGTGTGTGTGTGTGTTGTGATGTTGATGGAGTGTGTGTTGATGTGTTCGGTGTGTGTTGTGATGTTGATGGAGTGTGTGTTGATGTGTCCGGTGTGTGTTGTGATGTTAATGGAGTGTGTGTTGATGTGTCCGGTATGTGTTGTGATGTTGATTGAGTGTGTGTTGATGTGTCCGGTGTGTGTTGTGATGTTGATGGAGTGTGTGTGTGTGTGTGTGTGTGTGTTGTGATGTTGATGGAGTGTGTGTGTGTGTGTTGATGGCCCAGATTAACCCCAGGCTGGATGGCTGTATCTGCTGGTGTGTGTTGTAATGTTGATGGAGTGTGTGTGTGTGTGCTGATGGCGCAGATTAACCCCAGGCTGGATGGCTGTATCCGCGGGTGTGTGTTGTGATGTTGATGGAGTGTGTGTGTGTGTGTGTGTGTGTGTGTTGATGGACCAGATTAACCCCAGGCTGGATGGCTGTATCCGCGGGTGTGTGTTGTGATGTTGATGGAGTGTGTGTGTGTGTGTGTGTGTGTGTGTTGATGGACCAGATTAACCCCAGGCTGGATGGCTGTATCCGCGGGTGTGTGTTGTGATGTTGATGGAGTGTGTGTGTGTGTGTGTGTGTGTGTGTTGATGGACCAGATTAACCCCAGGCTGGATGGCTGTATCTGCTGGTGTGTGTTGTAATGTTGATGGAGTGTGTGTGTGTGTGCTGATGGCGCAGATTAACCCCAGGCTGGATGGCTGTATCCGCGGGTGTGTGTTGTGATGTTGATGGAGTGTGTGTGTGTGTGTGTGTGTGTGTGTGTGTTGATGGACCAGATTAACCCCAGGCTGGATGGCTGTATCCGCGGGTGTGTGTTGTGATGTTGATGGAGTGTGTGTGTGTGTGTGTGTGTGTGTGTGTGTGTTGATGGACCAGATTAACCCCAGGCTGGATGGCTGTATCCGCGGGTGTGTGTTGTGATGTTGATGGAGTGTGTGTGTGTGTGTGTGTGTGTGTGTGTTGATGGACCAGATTAACCCCAGGCTGGATGGCTGTATCCGCGGGTGTGTGTTGTGATGTTGATGGAGTGTGTGTGTGTGTGTGTTGATGGACCAGATTAACCCCAGGCTGGATGGCTGTATCCGCGGGTGTGTGTTGTGATGTTGATGGAGTGTGTGTGTGTGTTGATGGACCAGATTAACCCCAGGCTGGATGGCTGTATCCGCGGGTGTGTGTTGTGATGTTGATGGAGTGTGTGTGTGTGTGTGTGTGTGTGTGTTGATGGACCAGATTAACCCCAGGCTGGATGGCTGTATCCACGGGTGTGTGTTGTGATGTTGATGGAGTGTGTGTGTGTGTGTGTGTGTGTGTGTGTGTGTGTGTGTGTGTGTTGATGGCCTAGATTAACCCCAGGCTGGATATCTGTATCCGTGGGTGTGTGTTGTGATGTTGATGGAGTGTGTGTGTGTGTGTGTTGATGGACCAGATTAACCCCAGGCTGGACGGCTGTATCCGCGGGTGTGTGTTGTGATGTTGATGGAGTGTGTGTGTGTGTTGATGGCCCAGATTAACCCCAGGCTGGATGGCTGTATCCGCGGGTGTGTGTTGTGATGTTGATGGAGTGTGTGTGTGTGTGTGTGTGTGTGTGTGTTGATGGACCAGATTAACCCCAGGGTGGATGGCTGTATCCGCGGGTGTGTGTTGTGATGTTGATGGAGTGTGTGTGTGTGTGTGTGTGTGTGTGTGTTGATGGACCAGATTAACCCTAGGCTGGATGGCTGTATCCGCGGGTGTGTGTTGTGATGTTGATGGAGTGTGTGTGTGTGTGTTGATGGACCAGATTAACCCCAGGCTGGATGGCTGTATCCGCGGGTGTGTGTTGTGATGTTGATGGAGTGTGTGTGTGTGTGTGTGTGTGTGTGTTGATGGACCAGATTAACCCCAGGCTGGATGGCTGTATCCGCGGGTGTGTGTTGTGATGTTGATGGAGTGTGTGTGTGTGTGTGTGTGTGTGTTGATGGACCAGATTAACCCCAGGCTGGATGGCTGTATCCACGGGTGTGTGTTGTGATGTTGATGGAGTGTGTGTGTGTGTGTGTGTGTGTGTGTGTGTGTGTGTGTGTTGATGGCCTAGATTAACCCCAGGCTGGATATCTGTATCTGTGGGTGTGTGTTGTGATGTTGATGGAGTGTGTGTGTGTGTGTTGATGGACCAGATTAACCCCAGGCTGGACGGCTGTATCCGCGGGTGTGTGTTGTGATGTTGATGGAGTGTGTGTGTGTGTTGATGGCCCAGATTAACCCCAGGCTGGATGGCTGTATCCGCGGGTGTGTGTTGTGATGTTGATGGAGTGTGTGTGTGTGTGTGTGTGTGTGTGTGTTGATGGACCAGATTAACCCCAGGGTGGATGGCTGTATCCGCGGGTGTGTGTTGTGATGTTGATGGAGTGTGTGTGTGTGTGTGTGTGTGTGTGTGTTGATGGACCAGATTAACCCTAGGCTGGATGGCTGTATCCGCGGGTGTGTGTTGTGATGTTGATGGAGTGTGTGTGTGTGTGTTGATGGACCAGATTAACCCCAGGCTGGATGGCTGTATCCGCGGGTGTGTGTTGTGATGTTGATGGAGTGTGTGTGTGTGTGTGTGTGTGTGTGTTGATGGACCAGATTAACCCCAGGCTGGATGGCTGTATCCGCGGGTGTGTGTTGTGATGTTGATGGAGTGTGTGTGTGTGTGTGTGTGTGTGTTGATGGACCAGATTAACCCCAGGCTGGATGGCTGTATCCACGGGTGTGTGTTGTGATGTTGATGGAGTGTGTGTGTGTGTGTGTGTGTGTGTGTGTGTGTGTGTGTGTTGATGGCCTAGATTAACCCCAGGCTGGATATCTGTATCTGTGGGTGTGTGTTGTGATGTTGATGGAGTGTGTGTGTGTGTGTTGATGGACCAGATTAACCCCAGGCTGGACGGCTGTATCCGCGGGTGTGTGTTGTGATGTTGATGGAGTGTGTGTGTGTGTTGATGGCCCAGATTAACCCCAGGCTGGATGGCTGTATCCGCGGGTGTGTGTTGTGATGTTGATGGAGTGTGTGTGTGTGTGTGTGTGTGTGTGTGTTGATGGACCAGATTAACCCCAGGCTGGATGGCTGTATCCGCGGGTGTGTGTTGTGATGTTGATGGAGTGTGTGTGTGTGTTGATGGACCAGATTAACCCCAGGCTGGATGGCTGTATCCGCGGGTGTGTGTTGTGATGTTGATGGAGTGTGTGTGTGTGTGTGTGTGTGTGTGTGTGTGTGTGTGTGTTGATGGACCAGATTAACCCCAGGCTGGATGGCTGTATCCACGGGTGTGTGTTGTGATGTTGATGGAGTGTGTGTGTGTGTGTGTTGATGGACCAGATTAACCCCAGGCTGGATGGCTGTATCCGCGGGTGTGTGTTGTGATGTTGATGGAGTGTGTGTGCGTGTGTGTGTTGATGGCCCAGATTAACCCCAGGCTGGATATCTGTATCCGCGGGTGTGTGTTGTGATGTTGATGGAGTGTGTGTGTGTGTGTGTGTTGATGGACCAGATTAACCCCAGGCTGGATGGCTGTATCCGCAGGTGTGTGTTGTGATGTTGATGGAGTGTGTGTGTGTGTGTGTGTGTGTGTGTTGATGGACCAGATTAACCCCAGGCTGGATGGCTGTATCCGCGGATGTGTGTTGTGATGTTGATGGAGTGTGTGTGTGTGTGTGTTGATGGCCCAGATTAACCCCAGGCTGGATGGCTGTATCCGCGGGTGTGTGTTGTGATGTTGATGGAGTGTGTGTTGATGTGTCCGGTGTGTGTTGTGATGTTGATGGAGTGTGTGTTGATGTGTCCGGTGTGTGTTGTGATGTTGATTGAGTGTGTGTTGATGTGTCAGGTGTGTGTTGTGATGTTGATGGAGTGTGTGTTGATGTGTCCGGTGTGTGTTGTGATGTTGATGGAGTGTGTGTTGATGTGTCCGGTGTGTGTTGTGATGTTGATTGAGTGTGTGTTGATGTGTCCGGTGTGTGTTGTGATGTTGATGGAGTGTGTGTGTGTGTGTGTGTTGTGATGTTGATGGAGTGTGTGTTGATGTGTTCGGTGTGTGTTGTGATGTTGATGGAGTGTGTGTTGATGTGTGTTGTGATGTTAATGGAGTGTGTGTTGATGTGTCCGGTATGTGTTGTGATGTTGATTGAGTGTGTGTTGATGTGTCCGGTGTGTGTTGTGATGTTGATGGAGTGTGTGTGTGTGTGTGTGTGTGTGTTGTGATGTTGATGGAGTGTGTGTGTGTGTGTTGATGGCCCAGATTAACCCCAGGCTGGATGGCTGTATCTGCTGGTGTGTGTTGTAATGTTGATGGAGTGTGTGTGTGTGTGCTGATGGCGCAGATTAACCCCAGGCTGGATGGCTGTATCCGCGGGTGTGTGTTGTGATGTTGATGGAGTGTGTGTGTGTGTGTGTGTGTGTTGATGGACCAGATTAACCCCAGGCTGGATGGCTGTATCCGCGGGTGTGTGTTGTGATGTTGATGGAGTGTGTGTGTGTGTGTGTGTGTGTGTGTTGATGGACCAGATTAACCCCAGGCTGGATGGCTGTATCCGCGGGTGTGTGTTGTGATGTTGATGGAGTGTGTGTGTGTGTGTGTGTGTGTGTGTTGATGGACCAGATTAACCCCAGGCTGGATGGCTGTATCCGCGGGTGTGTGTTGTGATGTTGATGGAGTGTGTGTGTGTGTGTGTTGATGGACCAGATTAACCCCAGGCTGGATGGCTGTATCCGCGGGTGTGTGTTGTGATGTTGATGGAGTGTGTGTGTGTGTTGATGGACCAGATTAACCCCAGGCTGGATGGCTGTATCCGCGGGTGTGTGTTGTGATGTTGATGGAGTGTGTGTGTGTGTGTGTGTGTGTGTGTTGATGGACCAGATTAACCCCAGGCTGGATGGCTGTATCCACGGGTGTGTGTTGTGATGTTGATGGAGTGTGTGTGTGTGTGTGTGTGTGTGTGTGTGTTGATGGCCTAGATTAACCCCAGGCTGGATATCTGTATCCGTGGGTGTGTGTTGTGATGTTGATGGAGTGTGTGTGTGTGTGTGTTGATGGACCAGATTAACCCCAGGCTGGACGGCTGTATCCGCGGGTGTGTGTTGTGATGTTGATGGAGTGTGTGTGTGTGTTGATGGCCCAGATTAACCCCAGGCTGGATGGCTGTATCCGCGGGTGTGTGTTGTGATGTTGATGGAGTGTGTGTGTGTGTGTGTGTGTGTGTGTGTTGATGGACCAGATTAACCCCAGGGTGGATGGCTGTATCCGCGGGTGTGTGTTGTGATGTTGATGGAGTGTGTGTGTGTGTGTGTGTGTGTGTGTGTGTGTTGATGGACCAGATTAACCCTAGGCTGGATGGCTGTATCCGCGGGTGTGTGTTGTGATGTTGATGGAGTGTGTGTGTGTGTGTGTTGATGGACCAGATTAACCCCAGGCTGGATGGCTGTATCCGCGGGTGTGTGTTGTGATGTTGATGGAGTGTGTGTGTGTGTGTGTGTTGATGGACCAGATTAACCCCAGGCTGGATGGCTGTATCCGCGGGTGTGTGTTGTGATGTTGATGGAGTGTGTGTGTGTGTGTGTGTGTGTGTGTTGATGGACCAGATTAACCCCAGGCTGGATGGCTGTATCCACGGGTGTGTGTTGTGATGTTGATGGAGTGTGTGTGTGTGTGTGTGTGTGTGTGTGTGTGTGTTGATGGCCTAGATTAACCCCAGGCTGGATATCTGTATCTGTGGGTGTGTGTTGTGATGTTGATGGAGTGTGTGTGTGTGTGTGTTGATGGACCAGATTAACCCCAGGCTGGACGGCTGTATCCGCGGGTGTGTGTTGTGATGTTGATGGAGTGTGTGTGTGTGTTGATGGCCCAGATTAACCCCAGGCTGGATGGCTGTATCCGCGGGTGTGTGTTGTGATGTTGATGGAGTGTGTGTGTGTGTGTGTGTGTGTGTGTGTGTTGATGGACCAGATTAACCCCAGGCTGGATGGCTGTATCCGCGGGTGTGTGTTGTGATGTTGATGGAGTGTGTGTGTGTGTTGATGGACCAGATTAACCCCAGGCTGGATGGCTGTATCCGCGGGTGTGTGTTGTGATGTTGATGGAGTGTGTGTGTGTGTGTGTGTGTGTGTGTGTGTGTGTGTGTGTTGATGGACCAGATTAACCCCAGGCTGGATGGCTGTATCCACGGGTGTGTGTTGTGATGTTGATGGAGTGTGTGTGTGTGTGTGTTGATGGACCAGATTAACCCCAGGCTGGATGGCTGTATCTGCGGGTGTGTGTTGTGATGTTGATGGAGTGTGTGTGTGTGTGTGTGTTGATGGCCCAGATTAACCCCAGGCTGGATATCTGTATCCGCGGGTGTGTGTTGTGATGTTGATGGAGTGTGTGTGTGTGTGTGTGTTGATGGACCAGATTAACCCCAGGCTGGATGGCTGTATCCGCAGGTGTGTGTTGTGATGTTGATGGAGTGTGTGTGTGTGTGTGTGTGTGTGTGTGTTGATGGACCAGATTAACCCCAGGCTGGATGGCTGTATCCACGGGTGTGTGTTGTGATGTTGATGGAGTGTGTGTGTGTGTGTTGATGGACCAGATTAACCCCAGGCTGGATGGCTGTATCCGCGGGTGTGTGTTGTGATGTTGATGGAGTGTGTGTGTGTGTGTGTGTTGATGGCCCAGATTAACCCCAGGCTGGATATCTGTATCCGCGGGTGTGTGTTGTGATGTTGATGGAGTGTGTGTGTGTGTGTGTGTGTTGATGGACCAGATTAACCCCAGGCTGGATGGCTGTATCCGCAGGTGTGTGTTGTGATGTTGATGGAGTGTGTGTGTGTGTTGATGGACCAGATTAACCCCAGGCTGGATGGCTGTATCCGCGGGTGTGTGTTGTGATGTTAATGGAGTGTGTGTGTGTGTGTTGATGGCCCAGATTAACCCCAGGCTGGATGGCTGTATCCGCGGGTGTGTGTTGTGATGTTGATGGAGTGTGTGTTGATGTGTCCGGTGTGTGTTGTGATGTTGATGGAGTGTGTGTTGATGTGTCCGGTGTGTGTTGTGATGTTGATTGAGTGTGTGTTGATGTGTCAGGTGTGTGTTGTGATGTTGATGGAGTGTGTGTTGATGTGTCCGGTGTGTGTTGTGATGTTGATGGAGTGTGTGTTGATGTGTCCGGTGTGTGTTGTGATGTTGATTGAGTGTGTGTTGATGTGTCCGGTGTGTGTTGTGATGTTGATGGAGTGTGTGTGTGTGTGTGTTGTGATGTTGATGGAGTGTGTGTTGATGTGTTCGGTGTGTGTTGTGATGTTGATGGAGTGTGTGTTGATGTGTCCGGTGTGTGTTGTGATGTTAATGGAGTGTGTGTTGATGTGTCCGGTATGTGTTGTGATGTTGATTGAGTGTGTGTTGATGTGTCCGGTGTGTGTTGTGATGTTGATGGAGTGTGTGTGTGTGTGTGTGTGTTGTGATGTTGATGGAGTGTGTGTGTGTGTGTTGATGGACCAGATTAACCCCAGGCTGGACGGCTGTATCCGCGGGTGTGTGTTGTGATGTTGATGGAGTGTGTGTGTGTGTTGATGGCCCAGATTAACCCCAGGCTGGATGGCTGTATCCGCGGGTGTGTGTTGTGATGTTGATGGAGTGTGTGTGTGTGTGTGTGTGTGTGTGTTGATGGACCAGATTAACCCCAGGCTGGATGGCTGTATCCGCGGGTGTGTGTTGTGATGTTGATGGAGTGTGTGTGTGTGTTGATGGACCAGATTAACCCCAGGCTGGATGGCTGTATCCGCGGGTGTGTGTTGTGATGTTGATGGAGTGTGTGTGTGTGTGTGTGTGTGTGTGTGTGTGTGTGTGTGTGTGTGTGTGTGTGTGTGTGTGTGTTGATGGACCAGATTAACCCCAGGCTGGATGGCTGTATCCACGGGTGTGTGTTGTGATGTTGATGGAGTGTGTGTGTGTGTGTGTTGATGGACCAGATTAACCCCAGGCTGGATGGCTGTATCCGCGGGTGTGTGTTGTGATGTTGATGGAGTGTGTGTGTGTGTGTGTGTTGATGGCCCAGATTAACCCCAGGCTGGATATCTGTATCCGCGGGTGTGTGTTGTGATGTTGATGGAGTGTGTGTGTGTGTGTGTGTTGATGGACCAGATTAACCCCAGGCTGGATGGCTGTATCCGCAGGTGTGTGTTGTGATGTTGATGGAGTGTGTGTGTGTGTGTGTGTGTGTGTGTTGATGGACCAGATTAACCCCAGGCTGGATGGCTGTATCCACGGGTGTGTGTTGTGATGTTGATGGAGTGTGTGTGTGTGTGTTGATGGACCAGATTAACCCCAGGCTGGATGGCTGTATCCGCGGGTGTGTGTTGTGATGTTGATGGAGTGTGTGTGTGTGTGTGTGTTGATGGCCCAGATTAACCCCAGGCTGGATATCTGTATCCGCGGGTGTGTGTTGTGATGTTGATGGAGTGTGTGTGTGTGTGTGTGTGTGTTGATGGACCAGATTAACCCCAGGCTGGATGGCTGTATCCGCAGGTGTGTGTTGTGATGTTGATGGAGTGTGTGTGTGTGTTGATGGACCAGATTAACCCCAGGCTGGATGGCTGTATCCGCGGGTGTGTGTTGTGATGTTGATGGAGTGTGTGTGTGTGTTGATGGCCCAGATTAACCCCAGGCTGGATGGCTATATCCGCGGGTGTCTTTTGTGATGTTGATGGAGTGTGTGTGTGTGTGTTGATGGCCCAGATTAACCCCAGGCTGGATGGCTGTATCCGCGGGTGTGTGTTGTGATGTTGATGGAGTGTGTGTGTGTGTGTGTGTGTGTTGATGGACCAGATTAACCCCAGGCTGGATGGCTGTATCCGCGGATGGGATCTGATGAACCAGGGCGCGTCTGGAGTGAAGGAGGTCATCCAGGAGAAGGAGAGCAAGCACTGCTTCCTGTCTGTGGAGAAGGGCTCGTTCTTCAGCGGCGGAGGCCTGGCGCTCTTCAACATCGACTACAGTCAGTGCACACTCCGTCTGATCTGAGACCAAACATCCTGATAGATAGAATTAACTCTGGAACAGCAACAGAAACTCTGAGCATTAGTCAAGTCACGTTTATTTCTACAGTGCTTTATACAAGACAGATCGCTTCAAAGCAGCGTCACAGTCATGAACAGGGAAATAATTAAACCAGTGTTGATTCAGTTCAGTTCAGTGTTGATTCAGTTCAGTTCAGTGTTGATTCAGTTCAGTGTTGATTCAGTTCAGTTCAGTGTTGATTCAGTTCAGTTCAGTGTTGATTCAATTGAGTTCAGTGTTGTTTCAAATCAGTTCAGTGTTGATTCAGTTCAGTGTTGATTCAAATCAGTTCAGTGTTGATTCAATTGAGTTCAGTGTTGTTTCAAATCAGTTCAGTGTTGATTCAGTTCAGTGTTGATTCAAATCAGTTCAGTGTTGATTCAAATCAGTTCAGTGTTGATTCAGTTCAGTGTTGATTCAGTTCAGTGTTGATTCAATACAGTTCAATGTAGATTCAGATCAGTTTAGATTCAATTCAGTTCAGTGTTGATTCAATCCAGTTCAGTGTTGATTCATTCCAGTGTTGATTCAATCCAGTTCAGTGTTGATTCAATCCAGTTCAGTGTTGTTTCAATCTAGTCCAGTGTTGATTCAATCCAGTTGAGTGTTGATTCAGTCCAGTTCAGTGTTGTTGATTCAGTCCAGTTCAGTGTTGTTGATTCAGTCCAGTTCAGTGTTGTTGATTCAGTCCAGTTCAGTGTTGTTGATTCAGTCCAGTTCAGTGTTGTTGATTCAATCCAGTTGAGTGTTGATTCAGTCCAGTTCAGTGTTGTTGATTCAGTCCAGTTCAGTGTTGTTGATTCAATCCAGTTCAGTGTTGTTGATTCAATCCAGTTCAATAACGGTTTCAATGTTGCAGAATTATGAAAGAACTCAGATGAAGTTAAAGTGTTTAAAGGAAGGTGTGTGTGTGTGTGTGTGTGTGTGTGTGTGTGTGTGTGTGTGTGTGTGTGTGTGTGTGTGTGTGTGTGTGTGTGTGTGTGTGTGTGTGTGTGTGTGTGTTGTGGCCGCAGGCAGGAGCGGTCAGTGGAAGGTGGATGTGGTGATGAGCATTCGTCCCTCCAGCAGCACCGGTGTAATATTCGCCCTGGTTACCAACAACACCGTCCCTCTGTCCGTTGCCGTGGTAACACGGGGACCCGACGATGCGGTAAGCTCCACCTCTGCTGACATCACATCCTGTTGAAGTCTTCTGTTTTAGGCGACCAACGGCACCTTATAGCCCTTAACCCTTTTCCTGATGCGGGACAAAATGCCCGATTGGCGATTTCCCAACACGCTGAACTGAGCAATGCCATTGGACCATTATAATAGGCTACTTTTAAACGCATAGCAATGATTACTTAGCTGTATGCGTTTAAATGTAACGTTAGCCTATTAAAATGGAATAATGTTAATTTAATGTATTTTCTGAGAGGGAGCGGGATTTTTTTTGGGAAAGTCGGGGGAGACGGGATAAACACATGCAGCATCTTAATTGTTAAGAAAATGAAACGAAATAAATGAATAAATTGACGCTACGATGAGCATTTACTACTTTGAAAAAATGCGGGTCGGGTACAATATATATATATATTTTTTTTTTTTTGCGGCCTGAGTTGCGGGCGGTGGGGTGCGGGTTGCAAAACTATTTTTCTTACTTAGTATTTTTGTCTTGTTTCTAGTCCAAACATCAAAAAATGAAATTAATTCAAACAGAAAACAAGATTATTTTTCTCACCCCATTGGCAGATTATTTATCTTATTTTAAGCAAAAACTCTCTTCATTTTGAGTTATTTTTCCCCAAAACAAGACAATTACTTTTGCTTGTCTAGTAAATACTTCTTGTTTTAAGAATTTTTAGATATTTAGACTAGAAACACGACAAAAATACTTAGTAAGCATTTTTTGAAGTGCGGGTTGTTTATACATTGACCCGTGCATCACTGACACACACTCACACACACACGCTCTTGTTCTACAGGAACTGCAGGTGTTTGTGGATGGTGTGTGTGTGGCGACGCTTCAGTCTATGATGCTGTGTTATCCGGATCGGCTGCTGGTGGAGATGAGTGTGTCCACAGACGGGCTCAACATCTCCGCAAACTCCTCCAGCGTGAGCTACAGCGACGCCGAGACCCTGAGCGAGGCGCTGAGTAAACTCCACCGGGCCATGCAGGGACACGTCCACACTTACATCGGAGGACTTCCAGGTCAGTCAAAAAATAAAAAAATAATTCATTACATTTATATAGCGCTTTTCTAGGCTCCCAAATTGCTTTACATATAGAAGGGGAATCTCCTCAGCCACCACCAATGTGCAGCATCCACCTGATGATGCGACGGCAGCCATATTGCGCCAGAACGCTCACCACACACCAGCTGATTGGTGGAGAGGAGACAAAGTAATGAAGCCAATCAGGATATGGGGATTATTAGGAGGCCATGATGGACAGAGGCCAATGGGCGAATTTGGCCAGGATGCCGGGGTTACACCCCTACTCTTAATCGAAGGACATCCTGGGATTTTTAACGACCACAGAGAGTCGGGACCTCGGTTTAACGTCTCATCCGCAGGACGGTGCTCATTGACAGTATAGTGTCCTCATCACTACACTGGGGCGTTAGGACCCACACAGACCACAGGGTGAGCGCCCCCTGCTGGCCTCACTAACACCTCTACCAGCAGCTCCTAGTTTTCCCAGTTGGTCTCCCATCCAGGTAATGACCAGGCTCAGCCCTGCTTAGCTTCAGTGGGAAACCAGTGTTGGGCTGCAGGGTGATATGGCTGCTGGTCAAATATTACACTGCAAAAAATGCTTTTCTTACTCAGTATTTTTGTCTCGTTTCTAGTCCAAACATCTAAAAATTCTCAAACAAGAAGTATTTTTATGTAATAATTTTTCGATGTTTGGACTAGAAACGAGACAAAAATACTGAGTAAGAAACGCATTTTTTGCAGTGTACTCCGTTACAATTGAAAGTTGTAAAAACAGATTTTTACTTAAAGGATTAGTTCAGCCAGAAGTGTAAATTGTGTGATTAATTCCTCCTGTGGTTGGTCAGCCGTCAGACCTCCGCTCATCTTCACACACAGATGAAGATATTAGTGTTGAAATCCGATGGCTCAGAAAGGCCTTCATTGACACCAATGTCATTTCCTCTCTCAAGACCCATAAAGGCACTAAAGACGTCGTTACAAAGCCCATCTCACTACAGCGGCTCTACAATCATTGATGAAGAGGCCAGAATAGAGTTAGTGCGCAAAAACACTAAATAACGACTTATATAGTGATGGCCGATCTCAGAACAAAGCTTCGAACCGTTATGAGTCAGTGAATCGACTCATGAGTCGAACCGTTAAGAGTCAGTGAATCGATTCATGATTCAAACTGTTATGAGTCAGTGAATCGACTCATGATTCGAACCATTATGAGTCAGTGAATCAACTGATGATTCGGATCACCAAAGTCTCGATTTCAGCAGTTTGACTCGCGATCCGAATCATGAATCGATTCACTGACTGTTCGAATTTATAAATAAATAAATACATTTAAGTGAAAAAATAAGACACATAAAATTAAAGTAACCAGAAAACATAAAAATAACCTCATTTAAAATATGAATAAGACCTATAATAAAAACAACACTGATCTGTTAGCCTTGATGCTCAGCCACACCCACTACATTTGAGCTCGGGTGGTTCGGTCTGGACTTGATCCATAGAGGAGTAATTATGCCTGAACAGAAACTGACTAATGAGATCATCAGGGCGGGCTTTAGCCGATGATGGACAGATGATCAACAGAAACTGACCAATGAGATCATCAGGGCGGGCTTTAGCCGATGATGGACAGATGATCAACAGAAACTGACCAATGAGATCATCAGGGTGGGCTTTAGACGATGACGGACAGATTATCAACAGTAACTGACCAATGAGATCATCAGGGAGGGCTTTAGCCGATGACGGACAGATGATCAACAGTAACTGACCAATGAGATCATCAGGGCGGGCTTTAGCCGATGACGGACAGATGATCGACAGTAACTGACCAATGAGATCATCAGGGCGGGCTTTAGCCGATGAGGGACAGATGATCGACAGAAACTGACCAATGAGATCATCAGGGCGGGCTTTAGACGATGACGGACAGATGATCAACAGAAACTGACCAATGAGATCATCAGGGCGGGCTTTAGCCGATGACGGACAGATGATCAACAGTAACTGACCAATGAGATCATCAGGGAGGGCTTTAGCCGATGACGGACAGATGATCAACAGTAACTGACCAATGAGATCATCAGGGAGGGCTTTAGCCGATGACGGACAGATGATCAACAGTAACTGACCAATGAGATCATCAGGGCGGGCTTTAGCCGATGACGGACAGATGATCAACAGTAACTGACCAATGAGATCATCAGGGCGGGCTTTAGCCGATGACGGACAGATGATCAACAGTAACTGACCAATGAGATCATCAGGGCGGGCTTTAGCCGATGAGGGACAGATGATCAACAGTAACTGACCAATGAGATCATCAGGACGGGCTTTAGCCGATGATGGACAGATGATCAACAGAAACTGACCAATGAGATCATCAGGGCGGGCTTTAGCCGATGATGGACAGATGATCAACAGAAACTGACCAATGAGATCATCAGGGCGGGCTTTAGCCGATGACGGACAGATGATCAACAGAAACCGACCAATGAGATCATCAGGGCGGGCTTTAGCCGATGATGGACAGATGATCAACAGAAACCGACCAATGAGATCATCAGGACGGGCTTTAGCCGATGACGGACAGATGATCAACAGAAACTGACCAATGAGATCATCAGGGCGGGCTTTAGCCGATGATGGACAGATGATCAACAGAAACTGACCAATGAGATCATCAGGGCGGGCTTTAGCCGATGATGGACAGATGATCAACAGAAACTGACCAATGAGATCATCAGGGCGGGCTTTAGCCGATGACGGACAGATGATCAACAGAAACCGACCAATGAGATCATCAGGGCGGGCTTTAGCCGATGATGGACAGATGATCAACAGTAACTGACCAATGAGATCATCAGGGCGGGCTTTAGCCGATGACGGACAGATGATCAACAGTAACTGACCAATGAGATCATCAGGGCGGGCTTTAGCCGATGACGGACAGATGATCAACAGTAACTGACCAATGAGATCATCAGGGCGGGCTTTAGCCGATGACGGACAGATGATCAACAGTAACTGACCAATGAGATCATCAGGGCGGGCTTTAGCCGATGACGGACAGATGATCAACAGAAACTGACCAATGAGATCATCAGGGCGGGCTTTAGCCGATGACGGACAGATGATCAACAGAAACTGACCAATGAGATCATCAGGGCGGGCTTTAGCCGATGACGGACAGAAAGTGTCTGAAGAAAGTGGCGTTTGGGGGGTAAAATGTGTGTTATTTTGGCAAGGTTGCTGCTAAAATTTGCATTCTTGGGTCTATATATCTCATAATTGCGGTCGCTTCAACAAGTGGACATGGAAAACAACCGGCGGGAAAACTGCAGACTTGGCAACACAGTGCAGATGAGCTCTGTTGATGTTTGACAACAAACGTTATGCGTCGCTCTGCTGCTCTGATTGGTTGTCGGTCTGTCCAATCGATGTCTTTCCTGGTTGGGTTGAAACACGCCCCATAATCACAGCCCAATGAGCATCAGACTCATATTCTGACTAGAGCTGAGTATGACCACGGCAGGCTAGCGGTCGGTAGTCTGCAAGTCAGAATCTCTGCACAAACACTCCTTCAGTTCCTGACATCTAGTCGTCTTTATCGTGACTTTAAATCAATACATTCATCAATCCTGGTGCGCTAACATCAGACTGTACGTCCATTCTGAGCATCTGAACCTGGACTGACTCGGCTGGAGATGATGGAGGTGATTCTGAAACATTAAAGAGAGGAGTTTTGTTCTCGATCGATGTGCACGATGCTTTAAAATGGCATGAGAGAGAAGTCTCGCTGGTCTTTTCTCCTCTATTGTGCCGTATATCGAGTGAAGTTATTCCGACTCAAGATTACCAGGAACAATGATGATGTGCACTCATAAATCATGTATAATTTGTGTGTGTGTGTGTGTGTGTGTGTCTGTGTGTGTGTGTGTGTTTGAAATGGGTAGGTTTAGGGGCTGTGTGTGTGAGAGATGGGTAGGTTTAGAGGCAGTGTAGGGGGATTGTATGTACAGTGTAAAATCCATTACACCTATGGAGAGCCCACAATTCACAAAAACCTAACGTGTGTGTGTGTGTGCAGATCTCCCTCTGTCCATCACTCCCATCTCCGCGTTCTACCACGGCTGTCTGGAGATCAGTGTGGACGGTCGGCAGCTGGACTTCGATGAGGCTGTTAGTAAAGACAACAGCATTAAGGCTCACTCCTGCCCTCCCGTTTCTGCCCCCGACACGCCATTGGCCGAATCCCAGCCGCTGTAGACAGGAAGTGACATCACAGCCTCACGCAGGGACATTTTTTGTATTTTAAATGTGTGTTAAATGAGTGTTTTAATTGATCCACTCATTACACTAACCTGTGACCGTATGAAAGGGCCTCTATTTAAACACGCGACAGACGTTCATTCTGATGGCGGGAGTATTTTTATTTCTGACGTGTCTTTCTTTAATCACTATAGATCCATCAGTTGGTATCTTGTATATAACTCTCATTTTAATGTGGATATGTTTAGGTGGATATTGAACACTAGTGCAGCATTAATTGTTGAAAATTCAATAAAGAAAAAAACAAGAATAATAAACATGAAATGCAAAAATTCAATAAAGAAAAAAAAACGTGAAATGCAGCGTGTTTTTGTTGTCATTGAAATAAAAATCTTAAAAAGTAAAAGACATGAATGAGAATGTTCAACTGTTTCATTAACTAAGGTTAGTGAGTGGCAGATGTTATTGATGGGTTAATAGCAGAGGTAAGTGAGTGGAGGATGTTAGTGATGGGTTAATAGCAGAGGTTAGTGATGGGTTAATAGCAGAGGTTAGTGATGGGTTAATGGCAGAGGTTAGTGATGGGTTAATGGCAGAGGTTAGTGATGGGTTAATAGCAGAGGTTAGTGATGGGTTAATAGCAGAGGTTAGTGATGGGTTAATGGCAGAGGTTAGTGATGGGTTAATAGCAGAGGTTAGTGATGGGTTAATGGCAGAGGTTAGTGATGGGTTAATAGCAGAGGTTAGTGATGGGTTAATGGCAGAGGTTAGTGAGTGGCAGATGTTAGTGATGGTTAATGGCAGAGGTTAGTGATGGGTTAATGGCAGAGGTTAGTGAGTGGCAGATGTTAGTGATGGGTTAATGGCAGAGGTTAGTGAGTGGCAGATGTTAGCGATGGGCTAATAGTAGAGGTAAGTTAGTGGCGGATGTTAGTGATGGGTTAATAGCAGAGGTAAGTTAGTGGCGGATGTTAGTGATGGGTTAATAGCAGAGGTAAGTTAGTGGCAGATGTTAGTGATGGGTTAATAGCAGAGGTAAGTTAGTGGCAGATGTTAGTGATGGGTTAATAGCAGAGGTAAGTTAGTGGCAGATGTTAGTAATGGGTTAATAGCAGAGGTAAGTTAGTGGCAGATGTTAGTGATGGGTTAATAGCAGAGGTAAGTTAGTGGCAGATGTTAGTGATGGGTTAATAGCAGAGGTAAGTTAGTGGCAGATGTTAGTGATGGGTTAATAGCAGAGGTAAGTAAGTGGCAGATGTTAGTGATGGGTTAATGGCAGAGGTAAGTTAGCTAACTATTAACTATACATTAACCCATCACTAACATCTGCCATTGTCCCATAACTAACATCTGCCACTAACTAACCTCTGCCATTAACCCATCACTAACATCTGCCACTAACTTACCTCTGCCATTTACCCATCACTAACATCTGCCACTAACTTACCTCTGCCATTTACCCATCACTAACATTTGCCACTCACTTACCTCTGCCATTAACCCATCACTAACATCTGTCACTAATTTACCTCTGCCATTTACCCATCACTAACATCTGCCACTAACTTACCTCTGCCATTTACCCATCACTAACATCTGCCACTCACTTACCTCTGCCATTAACCCATCACTAAAATTTGCCACTCACTAACCTCTGCCATTAACCCATCACTAACATCTGCCATTAACTTACCTCTGCCATTAAACCATCACTAACATCTGCCATTAACCATCACTAACATTTGCCACTAACTTACCTCTGCCATTAACCCATCACTAACAGCTGCCACTTACTAACCTCTGCCATTAACCCATCACTAACATCTGCCATTAACTTACCTCTGCCATTAAACCATCACTAACATCTGCCATTAACCATCACTAACATTTGCCACTAACTTACCTCTGCCATTAACCCATCACTAACATCTGCCACTTACTAACCTCTGCCATTAACCCATCACTAACATCTGCCATTAACCATCACTAACATTTGCCACTAACTTACCTCTGCTATTAACCCATCACTAACATCTGCCACTAACTTACCTCTGCCATTAAGCCATCACTAACATTTGCCACTTACTAACCTCTGCCATTAACCCATCACTAACATCTGCCACTCACTTACCTCTGCCATTAACCCATCACTAACATCTGCCACTCACTAACCTCTACTATTAACCCATCACTAACATCTGCCACTCACTAACCTCTGCTATTAACCCATCACTAACATCTGCCACTAACTGACCTCTGCCATTAACCCATCACTTACATTTGCCACTAACTGACCTCTGCCATTAACCCATCACTAACATCTGCCACTCACTAACCTCTGCTATTAACCCATCACTAACATCTGCCACTCACTAACCTCTGCCATTAACCCATCACTAACATCTGTCACTCACTAACCTCTGCCATTAACCCATCACTAACATCTGCCACTCACTAACCTCTGCTATTAACCCATCACTACATCTGCCACTAACTGACCTCTGCCATTAACCCATCACTACATCTGCCACTAACTTACCTCTGCCATTAACCCATCACTACATCTGCCACTAACTTACCTCTGCCATTAACCCATCACTAACATCTGCCACTCACTTACCTCTGCCATAAACCCATCACTAACATCTGCCACTAACTTACCTCTGCCATTAACCCATCACTAACATCTGCCACTCACTTACCTCTGCCATTAACCCATCACTAACATCTGCCACTAATTTACCTCTGCCATAAACCCATCACTAACATCTGCCACTAACTAACCTCTGCCATTAACCCATCACTACATCAGCCTCTAATTTACCTCTGCCATTAACTCATCACTAACATCTGCGACTAATTTACCTCTGCCGTTAACCCATCACTAACATCTGCAACTCACTTACCTCTGCCATTAACCCATCACTTACATCTGCCACTAATTTACCTCTGCCATTAACCCATCACTAACATCTGCCACTAATTTACCTCTGCCATTAACCCATCACTAACATCTGCCACTAATTTACCTCTGCCATTAACCCATCACTAACATCTGCCACTAATTTACCTCTGCCGTTAACCCATCACTAACATCTGCCACTCACTTACCTCTGCCATTAACCCATCACTAACATCTGCCACTAATTTACCTCTGCCATTAACCAATCACTAACATCTGCCACTCACTAACTTCTGCAATTTAACCAATCACTAACATCTGTCACTAATTTACATCTGGCAGAGGTTAGTTAGTGGCAGATGCTAGTGATGGGTTAATGGCAGAGGTTAGTTAGTGGCAGAGGTTAGTTAGTGACAGGGATTAGATAGTGGCATGGGCTTGTTAGTGGTATGGGCTAGTTAGTGGCAGGGATTAGATAGTGGCATGGGTTAGTTAGTGGCAGAGGTTAGTCAGTGACCGGGATTAGATAGTAGCATGGGTTAGTTAGTGGTATGGGCTAGTTAGTGGCATGGGTTAGTTAGTGGTATGGGCTAGTTAGTGACCGGGATTAGATAGTGGCATGGGTTAGTTGGTGGCAGAGGTTAGTTAGTGACCGGGATTAGATAGTGGCATGGGTTATTTAGTGGCAGAGGTTAGTTAGTGACCGGGATTAGATAGTAGCATGGGTTAGTTAGTGGTATGGGCTAGTTAGTGGCAGGGATTAGATAGTGGCATGGGTTAGTTAGTGGTATGGGCTAGTTAGTGGCAGGGATTAGATAGTGGCATGGGTTAGTTAGTGGTATGGGCTAGTTAGTGACCGGGATTAGATAGTGGCAGGGGTTAGTTAGTGGCAGAGGTTAGTTAGTGACCGGGATTAGATATTTGCATGGGTTAGTTAGTGGTATGGGCTAGTTAGTGACCGGGATTAGATAGTAGCATGGGTTAGTTAGTGGTATGGGCTAGTTAGTGACCGGGATTAGATAGTAGCATGGGTTAGTTAGTGGTATGGGCTAGTTAGTGACCGGGATTAGATAGTGGCAGGGGTTAGTTAGTGGCAGAGGTTAGTTAGTGGCAGAGGTTAGTTAGTGACCGGAAATTAGATAGTAGCATGGGTTAGTTAGTGGTATGGGCTAGTTAGTGACCAGGATTAGATAGTTGCATGGGTTAGTTAGTGGCAGAGGTTAGTTAGTGACCGGGATCAGATAGTGGCAGGGGTTAGATAGTGGTATGGGCTAGTTAGTGGCAGGGATTAGATAGTGGCTTGGGTTAGTTAGTTAATTAGTGCCAGAGGTTAGTTACATTTATTAAGACTAGTTGTGAATGTTTTATGAGAAACAGGATAATCATATTCACCTGCACAGAGCTGAAGCACAACCAAAACAATGTTCTTCCACAAAACGCATGCAGTTTTGATTTTAAATGCTAGGGGGAAAAATGTTACCTTTAACTACAGACAATCGGCCTGTGAGTGTAAACTTTGCTACACTTTTGAAAAAATGCTTGGCTAGCAAAAGTCCTGGAAATAATTTTCCCTGAAAGGTCTGCAAGCTGCTGTTATAAATGGAAAGTGCTCTACTTTTGACTCCCTTACGTTTGTGTGGTTTAAAGGTGCATGAATGTTTCCATATGACAATAACTGGACACTTCATCTCTGTGAAGCTGACATGAGATATACAGTGTGTGTCACAGATGGATATGAGTGACCTGACCTCAATGTTGCATAAAGAAACAGATGGGAATCAGGAAGAGAATGATAACACTGGGTCAGAAAAACAAGAGGAGAGCGAGAGCGAGGTAAACACTAAAGAGAAAACAGCTGCAGGAGGAAGAATGTAACCTCGAATCTGACGGGAATATCACGGTCAGATCAACAAACATCTGTGATTAGAGCAAACATCTGCCTTTACTGAAACAGAAACTGCAGGATCAGAATTTATAATGTTTTTAAATGCTCATCTTAACATGATGATGATGATTCTGGAAAGACCTCATTAACGCTATAAAGCCTGACATGAAATTTGTTTTTTATGTTGACTATCATATTTGATACATCAGGCTTTTATGACTCAAACAGTCTGATATATGGAGAATATTGAGCTCAAAGTGAGCAAAAATATGCAATTTGGTGCAAATGATGATATTTATAAGGACAAAAGCTAAAATATGCACATGTGAATCAATCAGATCTTTATAAGAGCATACAATGCATATAAATGTCTATCTTTCAGTATGTCTTAGTAAGATAATATTTAAATACCTAGTTTTATGATCAAAGATCTGTAGTTTTAAAACATATAATGCAATGCAATGATGATTGACATGAAGAAATAAAGCTTCCTCAAAAGTATGATGATCATATTTGATACTCATAATGTTTCTAATAAATGATGTCTGGATGACCATGTTAACCTGAGCCGGGTTATAGGGTTAATTGGCAATTATTTGCTGTCATGAACAGATCCTTAAAGGAACAGTTCACCCGAAAATGAAAGTTGTGTTATCTTCCCCCTCATGACTTTCTGTTTTCTGTGGAACTCGTCAAATGTTTCGCAATAGAAATATTATAATCCATTCTGATGTGTGCCAGGAAAGAGCATGATGGGAAACGATAGGATGATCTGCCTGTGATTGTGACATAAATTCATATTCCTGGTAATCTGGAATTTAGAATAACTTCATCTCTTCTCTGATGACGAGGGCGGGGCCACCTGTCACTCAAATGAGATCAGCCAATAGCAAACCACAGCCAAACATTTGCTCTTGTTTCTGAAGCTTTTCACTCGATATACGGCATTTACGGATATAAGCATAAAAAGATAAACACTTTGGTCCAAAAATAACAAAAACTACGACTTTATTGAGCATTGTCTTCTCTTCAAACAAACGTGGAAGAGAAGCCAATGCTGAATAAAGTCGTAGTTTTTGTTATTTTTGGACCCAAATGTATTTTGGATGCTTCAAGAGACTCTAATTAACCCACTGATGTCTCATATGGACTACTGTGATGATGTTTTTATTCCCTTTCTGGACATGGACAGTATAGTGTGCATACACTTGCATACGCTCTCAGACTAAATATAAAATATCTTAAACTGTGTGTGAAGATGAGCGGAGGTCTTACGGGTGTGGAGCGACATTAGGGCGAGTTATTAATGACATAAATTAGTAACCCTTTAAATAACATTCAGTCTGTGTATTACTGCAGACTCAGCTGTTATGATGAATTTATAGTCCCTTTTTTCCCCTCCAGTCCCCATTCACTTTCCTTGATGCAGAGCAGTGTGAACATTCTGCAGAGTGTCTCCTTTTGTGTTGCACTAAACCGGTTTGAAGGACATGATGAGGCAGAGTAAATGAGGACAGGGTGCTCTTTTTTTTTAGAGGGTGAAGTAAAGTTTTTTTTCTGTGGTTGTGCTAGTGTGTGTAGCCTACTGCAGAGGAAAATTCTGCATCGGGAACTCCCTGCGCACGCAACTTTCACCAATAAACCGACGAGACGAATCTGCCGCTCGCGTTCGTGGAGAGAGAGAGAGAGAGAGAGAGAGAGAGAGAGAGAGAGAGAGAGAGAGAGAGAGAGAGAGAGAGAGAGAGAGGTTGAATGCGCTGCAGAAACGCTCGTGTTCTGGTTTGGATGTGGCGATTCAGCGCAGGATTCTGATCCAGTTCGAGCGAAAGTTTGCCGCAGACCCAACATGAGGGAGTGTGTGTGTCTCCTGGTCCTCGTCCTGATGTGTATCTGCGGATCCTCGCAGTGTAAGTACCCGACACACACCGCTATTCCTGCCCAGAGCAGCGCAAACTTCCCCGGCTGAAGTTGCGAGTCTTTCCAGGGTCCGTGTCGCCGAGGCAGGCGAACGAGTTCCTCCGCAGACAGCGAAGGGCCAACCAGGTGTTCGAGGAGACCAAGCAGGGTCACCTGGAGCGGGAGTGTGTGGAGGAGACGTGCACTAAAGAGGAGGCGAGAGAAGTCTTCGAGAATGACCCTGAGACGGTAAGACAGTCCGAATAATCTGTGCCGTTCCCTAGTTAGTGTGCACTCTATAGGGCTGACATCTGTCACATTTGTAGAGCATCTGTCTTATAAAAGAAGAAGTGTCATTAGAACTCATGCAAAATCATGACCCTGAACTAATCTAAATGATCGAGCTGATTACACTCATGAATATTCACGAACATAATTGAATTTATGTATGTATCAATATTTATATTTTGGTACATAAAATCTGGATACACACACACACACACACATACAGCTCTGGGGGGAAAAAAGAGATCACTTAACATTGAGAAATCCATGTTAAGTGGTCTCTTAATTTTTTCCAGAGCTGTATATATATGATATTAGTGCTGTCGAATCGATTAATCGCGATTAATCACATCTTATGAAACTTGTTTATGTGTCTATATCGTTTGTGTGTGTGTGTGTGTGTGTGTGTGTGTATACAGCAAAATTATGAGTCCACTTAACATTGATTAAACACACTTTTATGTTAGTTGCGATTAATCGATTTGACAGCACTTATGTGTGTGTGTGTGTGTGTGTGTGTGTGTGTGTGTGTGTGCTTGTGTTTATATAGATAATAGATGTATACTGTATATTAGATAGATTTTATATTAGTGCTGTGAAATCGATTCATCATGATTAATCGCATCCAACAAAAGTTTGTTTATAATTTTATAATTTGTGTGTGTGTATATATATGAACACAAACATTTATGTTAGAAGCGACTAATCGCAATGACTAATCGATTTGACATCATATATATATACTTACTATAGATCTAGGGTTAAAATTAGGGTTATATATATATATTAGTGATGCCAAATCGATTAGTCATTGCGGTTAGTCATAGTTAATATTTATTATATATATAACCCTACTTTTATCCCTAGAGCTACAGTAAGTACTTGTAAGTACTCAGTACTTGAAATGTTTAATTACACTTTAACAAGGACACCTTAAAATAAAGTTTAACCTAAATGTGAGATATAATAATCATAAGTTCTCGTGCTGCATTGATGCTGTCATACTTTCCCATGAGGCTGTGCACTGCACCTGATTTCACATCAATAATCCCGCATGAATATGATCCTCTGGGAGCTGATATGCAAATGAGCCGCTTCTGATTGGTCCCTGTGTTGTTGACAGAGTGTTGAGGCTGGAATGTGTTTTTGATACAGAATGAATTCCAGTGTGGCGGCGCGTGTCTGACTCGTCATGTCCTGTGTGTGTGTGTGTGTGTGTGTGTGTGTGTGTGTGTGTGTGTGTGTGTGTGTGCTGGGGAGATTTAATCCTGTTTGGTCTGCACATAAGGATCAGGTATTTGGGAATGTTTGGGAAGCATGAAAGATTATGATGACATCAGCACCTTAATACTTTCTATTCTTAGCGAGGAGAAATTCTGGAATGAAGGTTATTTGCGGAAGGCCACTTCAGTCCAATCACAGTGTCCGTGTTGTATCATCTGCAGCAAAGTTAACGCAGCTCTACGGAAGACAATGGTGTCGTTATTCAGCTCTGCTCATTATTGATCATTAATATTCCTGGATATGAAGAGTCTTAAACTCTAGGAAGGTGAACGAAGCTGATGAGGAGACAGAGACTGGGAGTTTCAGTCCCAGAATGCATTATTCACCGGCAGCGCGTGCGACCGGCTTCTCTGACGCTGCAGATTTCTCACTGCAGTGTGTGTGTGTGTGTGTGAGTCAGCATGCCGGTTACCAGCTGAAGTCTTTAACGCACAGAGGATGAGACACTGATTCGCTCAGAGCTCGTGTGAGGACGTCAGGGATCCAATCGCTTTCTCTCATTAATGCTGATTTATTAATGTTCATACACAATGAGAGGTGTAGATTCACTCCACCCATAACTCTGCAGAGAAAGTGTGTGTGTGTGTAAGTGTGTGTGTAAGTGTGAGTGTGTATGTGTGTAAGTGTGAGTGAGTGTGTGTGTGTGTGTAAGTGTGTGTGTGTGTAAGTGTGAGTGAGTGAGAGAGTGTATCTGTGTAGATTTACTCCACCCATAACTCTGCAGAGAAAGTGTGTGAGTGTGTGTGTGTGTGTGTGTGTGTGTGTGTGTGTATGTGTGAGTGTGTATGTGTGTAAGTGTGAGTGAGTGTGTGTGTGTGTAAGTGTGAGTGAGTGTGTGTGTGTGTGTGTAAGTGTGTGTGTGTGTAAGTGTGAGTGAGTGAGAGAGTGTATCTGTGTAGATTTACTCCACCCATAACTCTGCAGAGAAAGTGTGTGAGTGTGTGTGTGTGTGTGTGTGTGTGTGTGTATGTGTGAGTGTGTATGTGTGTAAGTGTGAGTGAGTGTGTGTGTGTGTAAGTGTGAGTGAGTGTGTGTGTAAGTGTGAGTGAGTGAGAGAGTGTATCTGTGTAGATTTACTCCACCCATAACTCTGCAGAGAAAGTGTATGAGTGTGTGTGTGTGTGTGTGTGTGTGTGTGTGTGTGTGTGTGTGTGTGTGTGTGTGTGTGTGTGTGAGTGTGAGTGTGTGTGTGTGTGTGTGTGTGTGTGTGTGAGTGAGTGTGTGTGTAAGTGTGTGTGAGAGAGAGTGTATCTGTGTAGATTTACTCCACCCATAACTCTGCAGAGAAAGTGTATGAGTGTGTGTGTGTGTGTGTGTGTGTGTGTGTGTGTGTGTGTGTGTGTGTGTGTGTGTGTGTGTGTGAGTGTGAGTGTGTGTGTGTGTGTGTGTGTGTGTGTGTGTGTGTGTGTGTGTGTGTGTGAGTGAGTGTGTGTGTAAGTGTGTGTGAGAGAGAGTGTATCTGTGTAGATTTACTCCACCCATAACTCTGCAGAGAAAGCGTGTGAGTGTGTGTGTGTGTGTAAGTGTGAGTGAATGAGTGAGTGTGTGTATGTGTGTGTGTGTGTGTGTGTGTGTGTGTCCTTTCATACCACCTCAGAAACATGAGACAGGACTCATTATCCTGATCTAGGACAGAATAAGGGCTCAGCGTGTCAGGACAGGATCCGCGTCTCTGCAGCTTCATCATGTCTTCAAATCTAACGTTTATTCATTGGCATAATTAATCATTTCTCTTTTACAGGAATATTTCTACCCAAAGTATCAGGGTGAGTGTCAGCGGCGTCTCTTCTCTGTGTGTGATATTGATATAATTGTTGATGATGATCTGACGTCTGACTCTCTTTAATGCTCAAGCGTGTTTGGAGAAGTTTAAAGGACCAGAGAAGAAGCAGGATCTCATCACCTGCGTCCACAGTGAGTGACCACACACACACACACACACACACACACACACACACACACACACACACACACACACACACACACACACACACACACACACACACACACTGCCCCTAAACCTACCCATCACAGGGAACATTCTGCATTTTTACTTTCTCATAAAAACTCCTCCTGTGTGATTTATAAGCCTTTTGTAAAGTGGGGCCATGGGTAATGTCCTCATATTTCACCCTCTCCTGTAATACCTGTGTCATACCCATGGCATTATACACATTTGGGTCCTCATATGTCACATAAACATGCCCACACACACACACACACACACACACACACACACACACACACACACACACACACTGCCCCTAAACCTACCCATCACAGTAAACATTCTGCATTTTTACTTTCTCATAAAAACTCCTCCTGTGTGATTTATAAGCCTTTTGTAAAGTGGGGCCATGGGTAATGTCCTCATATTTCACCCTCTCCTGTAATACCTGTGTCATACCCATGGCATTATACACATGCCCACACACACACACTCTCTCTCTCGTCCGTCTGCAGTGCTGCAGTGCGTTTGAAGCATCTTCTCCTCTTCAGCTATTAATATCTTCATAAAGCGATCATGAGGAGTTTGATCCGGCATCTGATCGTCCATCAGCTCAGTAAATCCGGCTGAAGGTGTAGGGTGTGTGTGTGTGTCTGTGTGTGTGTGTGAGAGTGAAGGCCGTCTGGTGGGTGTGTGTGTGACGATCGTCATGACGTCTGATGGGGGCTCGTCCTGCTTTACTCGCTTCTGCTGATTGGAGGGCAGCCTCGTGCTGCGCTGTGATTGGTCGTTCTGTGTCCAGCAGAAACCCTGAGTCGGAGGGAGAGAGAGAGAGAGAGAGAGAGAGAGAGAGAGAGAGAGAGAGAGAGAGAGAGAGAGCGTGCGTGCGTGTGTGTGTACGTGAGAGAGAGACATTGCGTCCCTGAGCTCTTCCTGTCAGCAAATGCAGAGTCATTGAAATACAGAGAATGACATTCAGCTGTCACACGACTCTCTCTTAATATGAAAACGCGTCACATAATTAAAGCGATAGTTCACCCAAAAATGAAATTTCTGTCATCATTTACTCTCCCTCATGTTGTTCCAAACCTGCATTAATTTCCTTCTTCTGCTGAACACAAAAGAAGATATTCTATGGTAGTCAAGGGGGCTCAAAATCTGCTTATATACAAACATTTTTCAAAATATCTTCCTTTGTAAAAGTCAATAAAGTCGTAGTTTTTGTTATTTTTGGACCCAAATGTATTTTGGATGCTTCAAGAGACTCTAATTAACCCACTGATGTCTCATATGGACTACTGTGATGATGTTTTTATTCCCTTTCTGGACATGGACAGTATAGTGTGCATACACTTGCATACGCTCTCGGACTAAATATAAAATATCTTAAACTGTGTGTGAAGATGAACGGAGGTCTTACGGGTGTGGAGCGACATTAGGGAGAGGAGTTAATGACAGACATTTCATTTTTGGCTGAACTAACCCTTTAAGCTCATCGTGTTTTATTGTCCTGTAGATATTCCTGACCAGTGCTCCCCGAACCCCTGCAATCATTATGGGATGGTTCGCTGTGAGGACAGGAAGGGCGAGTTTCTCTGTCACTGTTTCACGGGATGGAGCGGCGTCAGGTGTGAGAAAGGTATACACACACACACACACACACACACACACACACACACACACACACACACACACACACACACACACACACACACACACACACACACCCAGATGGGCTGTGACTCATCTTACCCAGCCCAGAACAGAGCCGCATTCATCACACAGAGGCTCAGATGTTCTTCTTCACCTCCAGCTCAAAGGAAAGTGTGGCCAGTTTCTGCTCGGCACTGAGCCTCTTGCTGTCCCAATTCACCAACTTAGACTACGTCCTAAAAGTGTGCACTGCAAAAAATGCTCTTCTTACTCAGTCATTTTGTCTTTTTTCCAGTCTAAATATCTAAAAAATCTTCAATTAAGATTAATTTACTAGATCAGTAAAACGACAGAAGATATTTTTTCTTGTTTTGTTGAAAATAAAATCAAAATGAGTTTTTGCTTAAAACAGGCAAAATGATCTGCCAGTACTATTCAGTGTGTGATTTGGGACGCAGGGCCTATGTTCCCACGGGACTCCGCCCACCAGTCCTGAGCGGCTCCTGATTGGTTAACGGTGCCCGTGTCTGTTTGTGATTGGCAGATGTCAACGAGTGCAGCAGAGAGAACGGAGGGTGTGAGCACGAGTGTAACAACACCATGGGCAGTTACCGCTGCTCCTGTCGTCACGGTTACAGACTCTCGGGTCACCACAAGTGTCTGGGTAAGTCCAACGATTGAACACACACACACACACACACACACTATATACACACATACACACACACACACATTCATACACACACAAACACACACATATATATATATATATATATATATATATATATATATATATATATATATATATATATATATATATATATATATAATAAATTAAATAAATAAACAAGTTAGTGCATATAAATAAATAAATAAATATTAAATACATACAAAATTTGTATATATATAAATTTTAATCACAGTTTTGTATTTATTTAAGAGTAGTATATAATTATCAGTTCTGATTTTAAGTCAGTATTGTGAAATATAAACTGAATTGTCAGATAAAAAAGCGCCAATATCTTGTTTATTCTGTGGCGGAAACGAGCTTTCATACGTCCTCCTCCAGCATCTAAATATAATGCCTTTACATCTCATGTGTGATGAGAAGCTCATCATGATGGCCAGTGTTAGAATCGCTGCACGCTTCTCTGCACAGATGTGGACGAGTGTGTGGAGACTCCAGGTGTGTGTGGGAGCGCACGCTGCTCAAACCTCATCGGAAGCTACAGCTGCCTGTGTGAGGAGGGCTACGTCTACGACAACATCAGCAGGAGCTGCGCAGGTACACACACACACACACACAAACACACACACTCTGAGCACATCGTCATGAAAGTAACACAACCACATGAGTGTATTACGTATTTTAATTCAGATCTAATTCAGAATCTAAGCTGGCGTCACTGAATCATTCATGCATTTGATTTGTTCAAACAGCTGATTCATTCAGTAATTAAGTAAATGGCTCCATATGAACGAGTCATTAAATCAATCACCTGATTTATATAAAACACTGATTCATTCAGAGACGACACACTGCTGTGTGCTCAGTTCTGCTCTGGCTTTATAGGTCATGTTTTTATTGGCAAACTTGAACAAAAACAGACAATACTGTGTCTAAAATATAGCGCAATATTAACTTTTGATGTATTAAAGGGGCGGTGAAACACTCAGTTTCAGTCAATCTCATGTCAATCTTGAGTACCTATAGAGTAGTATTGCATCCTTCATATCTCCGAAAAGTCTTTAGTTTTATCATATTTATAAAAGAAATATGGGCTGTACCGAGTCTTTCCGGAAAAAACCGAGCGCCTGGAGGCGTATCGTGTGGGCGGAGCTAAAGAATGACGAATGTGCACAAAGCGGTGACGTCCTCAAGCGTGGAGAAACCCATCTATCTCAGCTAATACAGATAATGATCCAGAATCAAATCTGAGGCTGAAATAAATTGAACAGGAGAAACGGCAACATCAGGACGTCCGTCTCTGTGGTATGGACTGTATTTAGGGGCCTTTGTGTGCAGTTTATGAGGACATGATTCGGTTTATGGACTATTGTATGTGACTAGACCTTAGAGGTAGCAAGCAAAACGGTTTTGCACGTCAGAGTCAGAATAGTGTAACGTTATACAGAACAACAATGGAGTAACCGTTAGCGCATTTGAATGACGAAGCACGCGATCGTATCGTTTACTGATGTTTACTCATGCGACGGTAGCCAATAGCAGAGACATTTGAAGTTGATTTACTCACCGGCATCTTCCAAAGCAGGACCGCTCTGTCAAAAACACACTTCTTTGGTATGATTTGGTGAAGTCCTGTGACAGCAGTGACCGTGGAGATCCACTTTGCGACGCGACTGAAGCGATGCCTTGAAGCTTCCCGTCATTTCTGCGTTCAAATCGGTTCAGATGCAGCGCTGCCTTCCCAGAATGCTGTGCTGAAGCGTTGAAGTCGCTCGACGTCACCCATAGGAATAAAGTGGAGCATGGCGCGACAGAAGTGTTCACGGACGACTGGATCTGCACCTGAGAGACTGTTTACAGCGTGCATTTCCTCTCTCGCTCTAGTCACGCGCGCGCGCCCTACCGGGAGAAGAGCCCGTACGGCCCATACAAGGACCTTCCGCTCTATTAACGTCAAGCCGACCCATACTCGAAAAAAACTCGCCGAAACTTGTGAGAAACCGGAAGGAGTATTTTTGACACAGAAATACTCCATCAAACGTCCAACATTAGTTTTTGAAATTTTGTCTATGTTTAGGATGGGAATCCAAGTCTTTAACAGTGGAAAGCTCAGTATGCATGAAACAGCATTTCACCCCCCCTTTAAACTGCTGTATATGGCTCTCTATATGAACGAGTCATTGAATCAATCACCTGATTTGTTCAAAACACTGACTCATTCGGAGATGACACGTATTTTAATTCAGATCTAAATAAGAATCTAAGCTGGCATCACTGAGCCATTGATTCATTTCATTTGTTCGAACAGCTGATTCATTCAGGAATTAATTACATGGCTCTCTATGAGCTCTCTATGAACGAGTCATTGAATCAATCACCTGATTCATTCAAGACACTGACTCATTCGGAGACGACAAGCTGCTGTGTGCTCAGTTCTGCTCTGGCTTTATAGGTCATGTTTTCATTGGCAAACCTGAACAAAAACAGACAATACTGTGTCTAAAATATAGCGCAATATTAACTTTGAATGTTTTAAACTGCTGTATTAAAGAATGAGCGTCATGCAGCGGTCTGAAGGAGCTCATCCTGACCTTCATCTCTGAGCTCAGTCTCAGTACAGGAGGTTTCAGGCTCATTATCTCACATTATAGTTTTGGTGACTTTTCACCCAGTCGTTAGTGTGTCGGTTACACAACTCCAGCTCCACTTTAGTTTCCTACACACTTGAGCAGAGAAAATATTTGCTGTGGATCTGTGTTTCGTCCATCTGAGTGTCTTTCATCATCCAAAACGAGAGGAGGAATTATTATATAATGTGTGTGTCTTTCACTTTAGGTCACTTCCTGTTGACTCATTAAAGACACATAGAGCAGGTCCAGAATGAAGCTCATTTATTCCAGATTGTGCACCCTCATGATGTTCTGTTTTCCCCGTCAGACGTGGACGAGTGTGAGACGCATGTGTGTGAGGAGGAGTGTGTGAACACGCCGGGAAGTTTCCGATGCTACTGTGACGGACGACAGGGAAAAAGACTGAGCCAAGATCTCAGGGGCTGTGAGGTGATCGCGCACACACACACACACACACACACACACACACACATGCTTGTTTTTGTGACATATGGGGACATTCCTTTGGCAGAATGGTTTTTATACTGTACAAACCGTATTTTCTATCCCCCTCCACTGCCCCTAAACCTACCCATCACACACACACACACACACACACACACGCGCACGCACACACACACACACACACACACACACACACACACACACACACAAATCTCCTGTCATGCATTTTTACTAAAGGCCCTGTTATACTCTCAATGTGTTTATGATTTCACTCACATCTGTCCTCGACCGACTGAAGGGAAGAAATGAACCAGAGATGATTTACACCTCAAAGAAGGCGGAGCCTCAGAGCCACACCCACCTATTACATCATCACCAGAGATGATTTACACCTCAAAGAAGGCGGAGCCTCAGAGCCACACCCACCTATTACATCATCACCGGAGATGATTTACACCTCAAAGAAGGCGGAGCCTCAGAGCCACACCCACCTATTACATCATCACCGGAGATGATTTACACCTCAAAGAAGGCGGAGCCTCAGAGCCACACCCACCTATTACATCATCACCGGAGATGATTTACACCTCAAAGAAGGCGGAGCCTCAGAGCCACACCCACCTATTACATCATCACCGGAGATGATTTACACCTCAAAGAAGGCGGAGCCTCAGAGCCACACCCACCTATTACATCATCACCGGAGATGATTTACACCTCAAAGAAGGCGGAGCCTCAGAGCCACACCCACCTATTACATCATCACCGGAGATGATTTACACCTCAAAGAAGGCGGAGCCTCAGAGCCACACCCACCTATTACATCATCACCAGAGATTATGTGTTTCCCAGCCGTAGCAAACTTTTCCAGAACTTTCGGTTTCAAACTGCAAACTAATTTTGTTTGGTTTTATTCAAAATGGCGTCACACCAGTTGGTCTGCGATTTCTCTTGAAGTATATCGGGGCCTTTACATTTGACTAGTCACATGATTACAGTCTGAAAGATGATATTTATTAATATTGTTTAAAATTCTAAAGCTTTATTTCGAGGTTTAAAATAGATCTCATCTGTATATAAACAGATGAATATGCATACACACACATTTGTGCAGATGTTAAGCTTCATATTTCATCTTCTTTCAGATGTGTAGCACAGTTTCACTTCTTCACATCCTCAAACAGAAACACACAAACATTCATCTTTGTTATTACAGTGTCGAAGGTTTAACTAGTTTTACTTCGTATGTTTAGTTTCAGTTTTATCTTTCACTTTTAGCTGGTGTTGAAGTAGTTTTACTTTCATTTCTTTCTTGTGAAAATGACTTTTAGTTTCATTGAAGTTTGTAGTATCGGTTTTAGTACAAGAGGTTCCTTCAGGCTTTTATCAGAAATGAATCTCCGGTCAAACTGGACTAGTTCTACCACTGCTCCATCATAACTAATAACTGATCATAATTCTGTTGATTTTTGATTGACTGGATCAACTTTAGATAAACCAGCAATGGAAACAACCAACACGTCACAATATTCCTCATTATAATAATTCATACGCAGAATAAAGGGGCGGAGCCTAGTTAAGTTAGTCGTGTGTTGAAACTGCCGGTTATGGTAAGGGGGCGGGACATTTCCCAAACACCAATCACAAGATAGTGCTACAGCCGACCAATCAGAGCACAGTGTGCTTTTCAAAAGGAGGGGCTTCATAGGGAACTAAACAGAGTTACTGACAGACTGGGAAGAGAGGAGCCGCAACAATGGAGAATATGAGGAAAATAATCAACATTCAAGCTCTAGTAGAGCCAGAACACAACATCAAGAGTTTTTGCTCTTATGCAAATCCTTAGTTTGATTATTTGCAGATATTTGCTATATTGCCAAAAATTTCGGGACGCCTTCCCATCCCATTGTTAACCCGTGGGGTTTAATCTGGAGTCGGCCCACCCTCTCTAACAGCTCCAGCTCTTCTGGGAAGGCTTTCCTCAAGGTTTAGGAGTGTGTTTATGGGGATTTTTGCCCATTCTTCTAGAAGCTCATTTGTGAGGTCAGGCACTGATGTTGGACGAGAAGGCCTGGCTCTCAGTCTCCGCTCTAATTCATCCCAAAGCTGTTCTATCAAGTTGAGCTCAGGACTCTGTGCAGGCCAGTCCAGTTCCTCCACACCAAACTCCTCATCCATGTCTTTATGGACCGACGCTTTGTGCACTGGAGCGCAGTCATGCTGGGACAGGAAGGGGCCGTCCACAAACTGATCCCACAAAGTCAGGAGCATGAAATTGTCCAAAAGGTCTTGAAGCATTAAGAGTTCCTTTCACTGGAACTAAGGGGCCGACCCCTAAAAAACAGCCCCACCCCATAATCCCCCCTCCCCTTAACTTTACACGTGGCACGATGCAGTCATGCGAGTCCCGTTCTCCTGGCGACAGCCAAACCCAGACTCGTCCATGGGATTGTCCGACTGAAGCGTGATTGGTCGCTCAGAGAACACGTCTCACTGCTCTAGAGTCCAGTGGCGGCTGCTTTACTCCACTGCATCCCACGCTTTGCATTGCTCTTGGTGATGTAAGGCTTGGATGAGCTGCTCGGCCATGGAAACCCATTCCATGAAGCTCTCTCCGCTGTTCTTGAGCTCATCTGAAGGCCACAGAAGTCTGGAGGTCTGGAGCTGTTGACTCTGCAGAAAGTTGGAGACTTCTGCGCACTGTGACCCTCAGCATGCGCTGACCCCGCTCTGGGATTTAACACTTCGTGGCTGAGTTGCTGTTGTTCCCAATGGCTTCCACTTTGTTCTAATCCCACTAACAGTTGAGCGTGGAATATTTAGTAGTGAGGAAATGTCAGGAACGGCCTTATTGCACAGGTGTCAGCCTATCACGGCCCCACGCTTGAGTTCACTGAGCTCCTGAGAGCGACCCATTCTTTCACTAATGTGTGTAGAAGCGTCTGCAGGCCGAGAGCTGGAGTTATACACCTGTGGCCATGAAGAGATCCAACACCTGAACTCAGGGATTTGGAGGGGCGGCACAATACTTTTGGCAATATAGTGTATATTGATTTTCTTCCTCTCTGTGTGTTTCTAAAGAGCATCGAGCTTCATCTGCCGCTGGACATTAGGAGAAATTCTGGCTCGCTGTATCTTGGACGCATGTTCAGCGGGATTCCTGTGGTCAGGCTGCGCTTCCGCCGCAGGGTCCAAACCGGGTGAGCACGGATGAGGGTTTTCAAGAGGATCTCAGCGACTTAATAATAATAAAAATGTATTTGTATAGAATAGGAATACAAATTTACACAAAGACAGTAATCAACAGATTTAATGTAAAATAAAATTAATTGCAATATACACTGCAAAAAATGCTTTTCTTACTTAGTATTTTGTCTTGTTTCTAGTCAAAATATCAAAATATTCTTATATTAAAAAACATTTACTAGAAAAGTAAAAAGTATTGTCTTGTTTTGGGGAAAAATAACTTAAAATTAGGAGAGTTTTTGCTTAAAATAAGCTAAATAATCTGCCAATGTGGTAAGAAATTTTTTTATTTTTTATTTTATTTGATTGGGACAGTGCATGTTAATGAACAAAACATGGAATACATGCTTGTAAACATGCCGGATTGTAGCCAAGAGCTAATTTCCATCCATAGTCCCACGGGCTAAGGTCACATAGATCACAAAAACAAAAGTTATCAAATATCCTATAAACAATATTCACATAAGACTCGGGATCACAAATACATCCATATGCACATGACGAAATACAAAAGTTAAAATAAGAGGCAACATACTCACTAATGTGTGCAACTTTGGTTTGCCCATAACCATTTTTTTATCGGACTTCGAACAAGCTAATGTAGGGCATTGTAATAAAGTTCGTAGATTGGAAGGAAGCAGGCGGGAACCGGCGAACGTTTAACAACTTTTATAAAATAAACAAAACGAAAGTAAACCGCGGACAGCCCCTCACGGACGACTGCCCGCACACACATAAACAAAACTCAACGTAAAGTCCAGGCCTGGTCCTCTCTCGTCCTTCACTGGTGTCGCTCGTCCGTAAAGGCCTCCGAGCTCCCTCATGAGAGGACTCGAGACCGGTGTGGCTCGCAGCTGACGCTCCTTCGCAGTCACGTCCCCGGTCGCACTCGCTCCGCCCATGTCCCTCGCTCGTTCACCTCGCCACAGGCATTCTCTCAGTGTTACAGGAAGACTATTCCACATGTTCCCAGCTCGGACAGAGGACTGAAGGTGGGATACCTGTGGGGTATTATCATGTCTCCTCTGGTGGAGGCTCGCGTTAATGTTGCTTTAAGATTATTTTTCTTACCCCACTGGCAGAGTATTTTGCTTATTTTAAGAAAAAACTCTTCATTTTTAGATATTTTGTTCACAAAACAAGACAATTACTTTTGCTTGTCTAGTAAATACTTCTTGTTTTAAGAATTTTTTGATGTTTGGACTAGAAATAAGACAAAAATACTGAGTAAGAAGAGCATTTTTTGCAGTGTATCAACTCAATATCAATAAAGAAACCTTCACATCATATTATTATTCTGATAAGCAATTTTAATGTCTTATCCCGCTTTTTTAAAATGTGAGTGCTTGGAGCCTCTTTGACTTCATTAGGAAGAGAATTCCAAATATTTGGAGCATAGTGGCTAAAAGAAGAACCAGCGGATCAAACTACTGAACTACTGAATATTGAAGATTAGCACTAGAGGACCCTTAAACTACGATTTGGAACGTATCTTGACAGACAGTCTGAAACGTATAGAGGTGCCAGATTATGCAGGGTTTAGAACCCAATATAAGAACCTTAAAGTCAATCCTATGATGAACTGGTTACCAATGTATTTCAAATAGAACCGGTGTAATATGCTCTCTCTTTTTAAATTTCATTAGTACTTAAAGGACAACTCTGGTGAGAAATGACCCTCGGGGTGATTAACAGATGGTCAGCGAGTAGATCGTTCTCATGAATATCGTATGTAAAGAGTTTTATCTCTAAAAACAGATTAGCTTATAACGCTAGCATAGGGGGCACAGGGTAAGTGACATTAAACCGCTAGTTAATACCACTAACACGGCTCACACTAACACGGCAGCATAATGAGGGTCCCTACATGCAAACCGAAGCACTGAGAACTTTATAAGAGGACAAACAGTTTAATAAGAAGATACTTTATAAAGACAGTACATTACGCGCTCACAGACGGCAGCCATCTTGGAGAACAGTCTGCGAGTCGAGCCACAAGCGCTGTGCTAAGTGAGCTGGTCGATAGGAATTAAGTTTGTGAAATCTAATTACATGGACATGCATGAATTATATCTGTTTATTAAAATATATGGTTGACTAACTACAAGGGAAGAAGGCGTCCCATATGAGACTCACAGTCACAGTTCATCTCTTAGCTCAGCGTTCGTGGCTCGAGGTATTAACTAGCGGTTTAATTTGACTTATCCTGTGCCCCATAGACTAGCGTATAAGCTAATCTGTTTTTAGAGATTACACTCTTTACATTTAATTTCATAAGAACACCTCGCTAACCATCTGTTAATCACCCCTAGGGTCATTTCTCACCGGAGTTGTCCTTTAAACATGCAGCATTATTTCAGTAGATCTGTTTCTCCCCAGTTTCACAGCGGAGTTTGACCTCAGGACCTACGACCCCGAGGGCGTGATATTCTTCGCCGGCGGCCATTTGAACAGCTCCTGGATTGTTCTGGTGATGCATCATGGGAAACTGGAGCTGCAGCTGAAATATGGAGCCGTGAGTCGAGTGACGAGCAGCGGCCCGCAGGTCAATGACGGCCAGTGGCATAAGGTGAAAGGTCACTGCAGGGGTCATGACTGAAACACACACTCACACACGACACACTAGCTATATTTCATTTCAAAGATGCAAATTTAACTTGTGCTCAAAAATGGAATATCGCATTTCATATTCAAGGGAACAAAATCTTCACTTTTCCTCCATCAAACACCTCAAAAAATGCTCTTCTTATTTAGTATTTTTTTTCTTGTTTCCAGTCTAAATATTTCTTTAGACTGTTTATATATAAACAATTCTTAAATCAAGATTCTTTTACTAGATCAGTAAAATGACATTAGATATTTTTGCTTCTTTTCTGGGGAAAAAAAATCTAAATGAAGTGAGTTTTTGCTTAAAACAGGTAAAATGATCTGCCAATGGGGTGAGAAAAATAATCTTATT
This sequence comes from Pseudorasbora parva, assembly GCF_024679245.1. NCBI lineage: Eukaryota > Metazoa > Chordata > Actinopteri > Cypriniformes > Gobionidae > Pseudorasbora > Pseudorasbora parva. Next base: position 58,023,651 of record NC_090175.1, read on the forward strand.
TCTGTTTGTAGTCTTGTTTCATGTTTCCGTCCCAAACAGAAATAAGATTATTTTTCTCATATATTAGTCTCTTAGATATTTGGACTGGAAACAAGACAAAATGACTAAGAAGAGCATTTTCTGCAGCGTATTTCACAACTAAACTCTTGTAAGTCTCTATCAAATAATAATAACGTTCCTGCTAGAGTACTTTTTCCAAAAAATCAGCTTCCAAAGAGTCTTTCTCAGAACTCCCCCAAAAAATCCACATTTTTAATGCTGTTCATAAAAAGTCTTAATTTAATAATATCTCCCTAAACTCAGTCATGGCATTAAATGTTGCATGAGGGATTGTTTTCCTTTAATGATTTCAAAAGTAAAGTAAATTTGCTGAACTCATTGTGTGCTTGACAGACATTCCTGTGACACACTGACCAACACAAAACTTTCTTTTAAAGGTGCACTATGTAGTATTTTTGCAGTAAAATATCCAAAAACCACTAGGCCAGTGTTATATATTTTGTTCAGTTGAGTACCTCCAAATGTTTCCAGCTGTTTGTAAATTGTGAGAAAATTTCTATTTTAACCAATGACCGGGACGTGTCAGCATAGCGTCTGAGCGAGTCGCCGGTCAATCGCGTCATATCTGCGACCCTCGGTTTTATTCTGCAGAAGCGCTTTACTCTTAGCAGTGTGAACATGTCACAGCAGCGCCGAGCGAACCCTCAAAGGAACGTCAGAACATCATTTTAAACACACTTAAATGTATCTGATATGATAAACAGAGCTGCTGTACCTTATAATCATGACCGGAAAAGCAGAAATAGTGCGTGCGCCCGGCGACTGTGTCCCGTCATAATAAAAGTCCCGGTGCTCGCGAGGCTTGTGTTTGTATAACAATCGGTCCAGCGGCCGTGCTCAGCTCCTCAACACTCGGTCCTGCTCTGCTTCACTACAGTAACGTTAATAACCGCATCCATCAACATGATTTCTGCCCGTGTCCTATTTTCCACCGGCTGTGAGGTGAAGACCACATGTCCCAAGATGCTGCGCTCACACTTGGCGTCATCAAACTACGCCTTTGTTTAGAATAGGCGCCCTCCAGTGGACGGAAAGTTGCATAGTGCACCTTTAACAAACTCGTACATTTCCCTTCATGAAAGCTCTTGATGTGTGTCATGTGACAGATCTCAGTTGAGGAGCAGGGGCGGAGCCTCGTCATCAAGATTGACAAGGAGGCGGTGATGAAGATCGCAGTGAATGGGGATCTGTTCACGCTGAATAAAGGCATGCATGAGCTCAACCTGACAGTAGGTGGCGTTCCCTTCAGAGACGACGGGCTGGTCAGCAGGGTGAGCTACAGATCAAATACATTACAAAACTGACCTGTCTTATATAGTCTCACATCAGTCTCACATCGGTCTCACATCAGTCTCACATCAGTCTCACATCAGTCTCATATTGGTCTCACATCAGTCTCACATCAGTCTCACATCAGTCTTATATTAGTCTCTCATCAGTCTCAAATTAGTCTTATATTAGTCTCACATCAGTCTCATATTAGTCTCAAATTAGTTTCATTCATAACATATATTTGTCTCACATCAGTCTCACATCAGTCCTATATTAGTCTCACATCAGTCTCACATCAGTCTCATATTAGTCTCACATCAGTCTCACATCAGTCTCATATTAGTCTCACATCAGTCTCACATCAGTCTTATATTAGTCTCACATCAGTCTCACATCAGTCTCACATCAGTCTCATATCAGTCTCTCATATTAGTCTCATATTAGTCTCATATTAGTCTCATATTAGTCTCACATCAGTCTCATATTAGTCTCACATCAGTTTCATATTAGTCTCACATCAGTCTCATATCAGTCTCACATCAGTCTCATATTAGTCTCACATCAGTCTCATATCAGTCTCACATCAGTCTCATATCAGTCTCACATCAGTCTCATATTAGTCTTATTTTAGTCTCTCATCAGTTTCATATTACTCTCATATTAGTCTTATATTAGTCTCACATCAGTCTCACATCAGTCTCACATCAGTCTCACATCAGTCTCACATCAGTCTCACATCAGTTTTTTATATTAGTCTCAAATTAGTTTCATTCATCACGTATATTTGTCTCACATCAGTCTCATATTAGTCTCACATTAGTCTCATATTAGTCTCATATCAGTCTCATTCATCTTGTCTTAGTCCTGCATCAGTCTTATATTTATCTCAAATCAGTCTCATAATAGCCTCATCAGTCTCATATTAGTTTCACATCATTCTCTCATTAGTCTTAAATATGTTTCAAATCAGTTTCATCAGTCTCACAATAGTCTTCAAATTAGTCTCAAATCAATCTCATAAATCTCATTTTGTTATTAAGATCAGCTTCAAATTATAACAAATAATTCCAGTAGGAATCCTGTGCATGTTTCTTTATGAGTTCTGGACTAGAGGAAGCGCATCATCTGTTCATCTGCGTGTGTCTGACAGACGTGTGATTTAAGGCCAGTCTGAACACGCTGGTCTCATGATCGCAGGTTAACCCTCGACTGGACGGCTGTATGAAGGACTGGCGCTGGTTAACCGGTGAGGACACGTCCATTCAGGAGACCATCCGGAATAATGAGCGCATGCAGTGTTACGCCGTCGAGGACCACAGCGCCTTCTACCCCGGACACGGCTTCGCCTACTTCAACCACAGCCACGGTGAGGCGGGATTATATACTTCTGTGGGGATTAATCTTATTTTGAATTCATTTACTTTTACTTTTAGATTTGCAATTTTCATTTTATTTTTTATTTTAGTCATTTTTATGTTTAAAGGGTTAGTTCACCCAAAAATGAAATGTCTGTCATTATCTCCTCTCCCTAATGTCACTCCACACCCGTAAGACCTCCGCTCATCTTCACACACAGTTTAAGATATTTTATATTTAGTCCGAGAGCGTATGCAAGTGTATGCACACTATACTGCCAGCAGCCATATCACTCTGTAGCCCAACACTGGTTTCCCACTGAAGCTAAGCAGGGCTGAGCCTGGTCAGTACCTGGATGGGAGACCAACTGGGAAAACTAGGAGCTGCTGGTAGAGGTGTTAGTGAGGCCAGCAGGGGGCGCTCACCCTGTGGTCTGTGTGCATCCTTACACCCCAGTATAGTGACAAGGACACTGTACTGTCAAAGAGCACCGTCCTTCGGATGAGACGTTAAACCGAGGTCCCGACTCTCTGTGGTCATTAAAAATCCCAGGATGTCCTTCGATTAAGAGTAGGGGTGTAACTCCGGCATCCTGGCCAAATTTGCCCATTGGCCGCTGTCCATCATGGCCTCCTAATAATCCCCATATCCTGATTGGCTTAATCACTCGGTCTCCTCTCCACCAATCAGCTGGTGTGTGGTGAGCGTTCTGGCGCAATATGGCTGCCGTCACATCATCAGGTGGATGCTGCACATTGGTGGTGGTTGAGGAGATTCCCCCCTTCTATGTAAAGCGCTTTGAGTGTCTAGAAAAGCACTATATAAATGTAAATGAATTATTATTATTACTGTCCATGTCCAGAAAGGGAATAAAAACATCATCACAGTAGTCCATATGAGACATCAGTGGGTTAATTAGAGTCTCTTGAAGCATCCAAAATACATTTGGGTCCAAAAATAACAAAAACTACGACTTTATTCAGCATTGGCTACTCTTCTGGGTTTGTTTTTAATCCTCAAATAAAGATTCAAACGGTTATGAATCAGCGAATTGATTCATGATTCAGATCACGTGTCAAACTGCTGAAATCACGAGACATTGGCGATCCGAATCATGAAGGAGTGGAGGTCTTACAGGTGTGGAACGACATTAGGGTGAGTCATTAATGACATACATTTTTGGGTGAACTAACCCTTTAAGTTTTGTCACTTTTAATAGTTTTGTGTTAACACTTTATAACAAGGATCCATTGGTTAACATTAACTAACATTTATTAATCTTAGTTAAAGGGATGATGAATTGAGAAATTGATATATAAAAGCTCATGGTAATATAAGAATATCCTGTAAGTTAAGAGCTGAAAACTTCCTTGTTAGTCAAAGAAAAGCTTTTATAGACCCCAGGCCCAGAATACGATTGTGAATGCATCTTTACGTCATCGAGTGACGAAACTACAGAACAGTACGTCCAGAGCACGTCCAATTCAGTAGCCCCGCCCACTGACTCATCTAATTCAGTAGCCCCGCCCACTGACTCATCTAATTCAGTAGCCCCGCCCACCGACTCATCTAATTCAGTAGCCCCGCCCACCGACTAATCTAATTCAGCAGCCCCGCCCACTGACTCATCTAATTCAGTAGCCCAGCCCACCGACTCGTCTAATTCAGTAGCCCCGCCCACCGACTCGTTTTATTCAGTAGCCCCGCCCACTGACTCATCTAATTCAGTAGCCCCGCCCACTGACTCATCTAATTCAGTAGCCCCGCCCACCGACTAATCTAATTCAGCAGCCCCGCCCACCAACTCGTTTAATTCAGTAGCCCAGCCCACCGACTCGTCTAATTCAGTAGCCCCGCCCACCGACTAATCTAATTCAGTAGCCCCGCCCACCGACTCGTCTAATTCAGTAGCCCCGCCCACCGACTAATCTAATTCAGTAGCCCCGCCCACCGACTCGTCTAATTCAGTAGCCCCGCCCACCGACTAATCTAATTCAGTAGCCCCGCCCACCGACTCGTCTAATTCAGTAGCCCCGCCCACCGACTAACCTAATTCAGTAGCCCCGCCCACCGACTCATGGAGCTGTTCGGATCGCTAGCCAGCACCAATAAACATGGCGAAGAAGATAGCAAGATATTGTGGAAGAACAGTCGCTGCATAAGCTTCATTCGGATCATAATATTAGGAATATGGGATACTTCATTTGTTTTTAATGAAGTTCCAGTTCACGTAAGGAAAATATGTACGCGTGTTCGCTTCATTTCACTGTGGAATCGTTTGTAAACAAATCTCAGGTCGATCTGGACATATTGAGATTAAAACACAATTCTGTTTCTTCTATATTGGATCCGACAGGAATGGTGCAACACACTTATGTGAGTAAAACGTCTTTTTTATATGTAGTAGTAGTGCCAGGGCTGTGTGTTTTCCAGACGGGCTACCAAAAGGTATGCCTGTCGGCAGGCTTTGAATCTCAAATAGTGAAATAATATTCCTTCCTTGATCTGTGTGTGTGTGTGTGTGTTTGTGTGTGCGCAGTTAGCATTTATATCCACTGATCGGGCGGGTCAAGTAATACAAAAATTATATTCCAATGAATCACGGGTTCATGAGAAATAAATCATTGTGTTTGTTTGATGAAGACGTTTAGCGAGCCCTGTGTGAGAATCATTCCGGCGCCGCTTTTTAAAACAATCCCTCATGTGAACTGACAGAGCTGAAGCTCATTAAATATGCAAATCTTATCCAATCCTAGCTGTGGGCGTTTACTTCCAAGTCTCCAGTGACACGCCCATCAAAACCAGCGTTCAGGAGAGAGCCTCAAAACCAGTGTAGAAAAGAGCCTATTACTGATGAGTTATGATGTTTCTGAATGTAAAACCACACACACGTCATTAGTTGACCTCAGACAACAGCATAGAGCCAGTTCATGACACCTTTAATGGTATTTATATTTTGTAATTTGTTTGTAAATAGTTTTACAAAAAAACATTTTAGTTAACGATAATATGCCTGCTTCCCGTAGGGGACAATCAGACGCTCAGTGTGCATGTGAACCTGCGTCCCGCCTCCTCTGTGGGCGTCCTGTTCGCTCTGGTTCGGCAGGACAGAGTCCCGTTCTCCATCTCTCTGTCAGACTATCATCCTGGGACACTCCAGTGGACTGAGGTGTGTGTGTGTGTGTGTGTGTGTGTGTGTGTGTGTGTGTGTGTGTGTGTGTGTGTGTGTGTGTGTGTGTGTGTGTGTGTGTGTGTGTGTGTGTGTGTGTGTGTGTGTGTGTGTGTGTGTGTGTGTGTGTGAGATTTTGGTATTTTCCAGTGGATTGGGGTGTGTGTGTGTGTGTGTCTGTGTGAATGAGATGATGGTGTTTGAGATGTCTGATCTGAACTGATTTGAACTGTGACCCTACAGCACGTGCTGGTGTCGTTTGGTGACGTGGTGGTGGCCAGTGTCCCAGTGAACCTGTGTGATGCTCAAACACACACAGTGAATGTGACGGTGTCCGGGAACAGCTCCATTCTGGAGGTGGATGGGCAGCTCGCTCAGATGGAGCTGGTGGAGAATGTGGAAGCTCTGGATCTGATGTCCTCGTACAGCACCTTTATAGGAGGCATCCCAGGTAACATATCACATCAGTCTCACATCAGTCTCACATCAGTCTCACATCAGTCTCATATCAGTCTCATATCAGTCTCATATTAGTCTCACATCAGTCTCATATCTGTCTCACATCAGTCTCACATCAGTCTCACATCAGTCTCATATCAGTCTCATATTAGTCTCACATTAGTCTCACATTAGTCTCACATTAGTCTCACATCAGTCTCACATCAGTCTTATATTAGTGTCACATCAGTCTCACATCAGTCTCACATTAGTCTCACATCAGTCTCATATCAGTCTCTCATATCAGTCTTATATTAGTCTCACATTAGTCTCACATCAGTCTCACATTAGTCTCACATCAGTCTCACATCAGTCTCTCATATCAGTCTCTCATATCAGTCTCACATCAGTCTCATATCAGTCTCTCATATCAGTCTCACATCAGTCTCACATCAGTCTCATATCAGTCTCATATCAGTCTCATATTAGTCTCACATCAGTCTCATATCTGTCTCACATCAGTCTCACATCAGTCTCACATCAGTCTCACATCAGTCTCACATCAGTCTCATATTAGTCTCACATTAGTCTCATATCTGTCTTATATTAGTGTCACATCAGTCTCACATCAGTCTCACATTAGTCTCACATCAGTCTCATATCAGTCTCTCATATCAGTCTTATATTAGTCTCACATTAGTCTCACATTAGTCTCTCATATCAGTCTCATATCAGTCTCTCATATTAGTCTCATATCAGTCTCTCATTAGTCTCTCATCAGTCTCATATCAGTCTCTCATCAGTCTCATATCAGTCTCTCATCAGTCTCTCATCAGTCTCATATCAGTCTCTCATTAGTCTCATATCAGTCTCATCAGTCTCATATCAGTCTTTCATCAGTCTCATATCAGTCTCTCATCAGTCTCATATCAGTCTCTCATTAGTTTCTCATCAGTCTCATATCAGTCTCTCATTAGTTTCTCATCAGTCTCATATCAGTCTCTCATATTAGTCTCATATCAGTCTCTCATTAGTCTCTCATCAGTCTCATATCAGTCTCTCATCAGTCTCATATCAGTCTCTCATCAGTCTCATATCAGTCTCTCATCAGCCTCTCATCAGTCTCATATCAGTCTCTCATCAGTCTCATATCAGTCTCTCATTAGTCTCATATCAGTCTCTCATATAAGTCTCATATCAGTCTCTCATCAGTCTCATATCAGTCTCTCATCAGTCTCATATCAGTCTCTCATCAGTCTCATATCAGTCTCTCATCAGTCTCATATCAGTCTCTCATCAGTCTCATATCAGTCTCTCATATTAGTCTCATATCAGTCTCTCATATTAGTCTCATATCAGTCTCTCATTAGTTTCTCATCAGTCTCATATCAGTCTCTCATATTAGTCTCTCATTAGTCTCTCATCAGTCTCATATCAGTCTCTCATTAGTCTCATATCAGTCTCTCATATTAGTCTCATATCAGTCTCTCATCAGTCTCAAATCAGTCTCTCATCAGTCTCATATCAGTCTCTCATATTAGTCTCTCATTAGTCTCTCATCAGTCTCATATCAGTCTCTCATTAGTCTCATATCAGTCTCTCATATTAGTCTCATATCAGTCTCTCATCAGTCTCTCATCAGTCTCAAATCAGTCTCTCATCAGTCTCTCACCAGTCTCTCATCAGTCTCATATCAGTCTCATATCAGTCTCTCATATTAGTCTCATATCAGTCTCTCATTAGTTTCTCATCAGTCTCATATCAGTCTCTCATATTAGTCTCATATCAGTCTCTCATTAGTTTCTCATCAGTCTCATATCAGTCTCTCATATTAGTCTCATATCAGTCTCTCATCAGTCTCAAATCAGTCTCAAATCAGTCTCTCATCAGTCTCTCATCAGTCTCTCATCAGTCTCATATCAGTCTCTCATATTAGTCTCATATCAGTCTCTCATCAGTCTCATATCAGTCTCATATCAGTCTCTCATATTAGTCTCATATCAGTCTCTCATTAGTTTCTCATCAGTCTCATATCAGTCTCTCATATTAGTCTCATATCAGTCTCTCATTAGTTTCTCATCAGTCTCATATCAGTCTCTCATATCAGTCTCTCATATTAGTCTCATATCAGTCTCTCATCAGTCTCAAATCAGTCTCAAATCAGTCTCTCATCAGTCTCTCATCAGTCTCTCATCAGTCTCTCATCAGTCTCATATCAGTCTCTCATATTAGTCTCATATCAGTCTCTCATTAGTTTCTCATCAGTCTCATATCAGTCTCTCATATTAGTCTCATATCAGTCTCTCATTAGTCTCTCATCAGTCTCTCATTAGTCTCATATCAGTCTCTCATATTAGTCTCATATCAGTCTCTCATCAGTCTCATATCAGGCTCTCATCAGTCTCATATCAGTCTCTCATCAGTCTCATCAGTCTCTCATCAGTCTCATATCAGTCTCTCATTAGTCTCTCATCAGTCTCATATCAGTCTCTCATTAGTCTCATATCAGTCTCTCATCAGTCTCATATCAGTCTCTCATCAGTCTCATATCAGTCTCTCATCAGTCTCATATCAGTCTCTCATCAGTCTCATATCAGTCTCTCATTAGTTTCTCATCAGTCTCATATCAGTCTCTCATATTAGTCTCATATCAGTCTCTCATTAGTCTCTCATCAGTCTCATATCAGTCTCTCATTAGTCTCATATCAGTCTCTCATCAGTCTCTCATCAGTCTCATATCAGTCTCTCATCAGTCTCATCAGTCTCTCATCAGTCTCTCATCAGTCTCTCATCAGTCTCATATCAGTCTCTCATTAGTCTCTCATCAGTCTCATATCAGTCTCTCATTAGTCTCATATCAGTCTCTCATCAGTCTCATATCAGTCTCTCATCAGTCTCATATCAGTCTCTCATCAGTCTCATATCAGTCTCTCATATTAGTCTCATATCAGTCTCTCATTAGTCTCATATCAGTCTCTCATCAGTCTCTCATCAGTCTCATATCAGTCTTTCATCAGTCTCATATCAGTCTCTCATTAGTCTCTCATTAGTCTCTCATTAGTCTCATATCAGTCTCTCATCAGTCTCATATCAGTCTCTCATTAGTTTCTCATCAGTCTCATATCAGTCTCTCATATTAGTCTCATATCAGTCTCTCATCAGTCTCATATCAGTCTCTCATCAGTCTCATATCAGTCTCTCATCAGTCTCTCATCAGTCTTATATCAGTCTCTCATCAGTCTCTCATCAGTCTCATATCAGTCTCTCATCAGTCTAATCATGAGACTAATATGAGATAATACTAATCCCGTGCGAATAGTGCTTAAGACTAGGCAGATATTAACTATATTATGGGGAAGCAGAGGCGAAGCAGAGATATACTCGGGACATGCTAGCTGGTAACATAGGATTTCATTCATTATGCTAAGCTAAGCTAATGGCAACCCTGTCAAACTAAAACAATGCACTGAGACAAAAATGCATTTGCCCACATCTCTAAATGAAGGAGAGAAGCTGAATAAGCCCTATTTCTAAAAATGCTGGAGTGTTCCTTTAAGACTTTAAGACCTGCGGAAACCCTTTTTAAAGGGTTAGTTCACCCAAAAATGAAACTTCTGTCATTAACTCCTCTCCCTAATGTCGCTCCACACCCGTAAGACCTCCGTTCATCTTCACACACAGTTTAAGATATTTTATATTTAGTCCGAGAGCGTATGCAAGTGAATGCACACATACGGATCGCGTGTCAAACTGCTGAAATCACGTGACATTGGCGATCCGAATCATGAATCAATTCGCTGATTCATAACCGTTTGAATCTTTATCTGAGGATTGAACACAAACGCGGAAGAGTAGCCAATGCTGAATAAAGTCGTAGTTTTTGTTATTTTTGGACCCAAATGTATTTCGGATGCTTCAAGAGACTCTAATTAACCCACTGATGTCTCATATGGACTACTGTGATGATGTTTTTATTACCTTTAATAAAATCAAAATTGAACCCTAAATTTCATATTTGGGTGAACTAACGCTTTAAAAAGCGTGACCCCTGAAACCCGTCTCTGTATTGTGCAGTGTGTGTAAATGTGGCCAGTGCTTTAGTGTTATATTTGCTGATTTCCTCAGCTCTGCTGAATGTTGTTTGTGCTGAATGTTGTGCAGATGTTTCGCTGGTGTCCACTCCGGTGTCGGCATTCTTCACGGGCTGCATGGACATGCGGGTCAACGGTCAGCTTTTGGACGTGGACGAGGCCCAACACAAACACAACGACATCCGCTCTCACTCCTGCCCTCTGGTGGTGCAATAACAGCCGCATTCAAGTCCATCAAAGTGCTTTCGACTGCGGGAGGATGTTTAATCAGGATCCGCTGATCCACTAAGGCCTTATTCACGCACGAGATCCTTGCCACACATATAGCACAGCCAGAGACGTGCACACACACTGCAAAAGATGCTCTTCTTACTTAGTATTTTTGTCTGGTTTCTTGTCCAAACATCTAACAATTCTTACATTAAGAAACATTTACTAGACATTGTCTTGTTTTGGGAAAAAATAACTCAAAATGAAGAGAGTTTTTGCTTAAAATAATCTAAATAATCTGCCAGTGGGGTGAGAAAAATAATCTTTTTATCTGTTTGAATTAAAGGAACAATCCACTTAAAACAAAAATAGGCTAATTTTCCAAATCCTATAGAGTTAAACAGTTGAGTTTTACTGTTTTTGACTCCATTCAGCCGATCTCTGTATCTGGCGGTAGCACTTTTAGCATAGCTTAGCATACATCATTGAATCGGATTAGACCATTAGCATTGCGCTCAAAAAAATGACTTTCAATATTTTTCCTATTTAAAACTCAAATCTTCTGTAGTTACATGGTGTACTAAGACCAGCATAAAATTATTATTTTTTAGATCACAACCACTGATTCTTTCTTTCCTTGTTTTTCGTTGGTATTCTGTGGAACATGATGGTAGTAGTATACACCTTCGACTTACTATCACAGCTCTTTGCAACACACAGAACCATGGCTAATCGCACAGGTTTTTTTGCACATCATTTGCCGGCTGCAACTCTGCAAGTATTTTCTGCAACTACACAAACTTAGTGCCGATCGCATTGGAAGTTACCTATATATCCCGGCATAATGCCAGGAATGAGAGAATAGTTTCTATCTATATTGGTATAAAAATCTAAACTTTTCATTTTCCGTTGCTCTTAGTACACAGTGTAACTACAGAATAGTCAAGATTGAAATAGAAAAAAATATTATCTTTGAAAAAATCTTTTTTTTTGGTCATCTGATTCAATGATGTATGCTAAGCTATGCTAAAAGTGCCACTGGCAGATACAGAGATCGGCTGAATGGAGTCAAAAACGGTAAAACTCAACAGTTTAACTCTAAGGGACTCAGAAAATGAGCCTATTTTCAAAAAAAGAAAAAAGTGGCGTATTTTTCTCACCCCATTGGCGGATTATTTTATATTGCTTTAAGAATTTGTAGATGTTTGGACTAGAAACAAGACAAAAATACTGAGTAAGAAGAGCGTTTTTTGCAGTGAACTCTTTTGATGTTTTATTACCCACTGACTCGCTTACATTAGACCAATCGAACACAAGCTACTGAGAGTGTGCTGTAAAATACTGTATCTGTACATATGCCACTGTAAAATGCTTTTAGAGGACGACTAAAAACAGCCAACAACCGTCACGCTCATCAATACAGGCCTTCAGGCCTCGATGTAGGTGCTCAACTTCTTCATCATCATCATCATCGTTTCATTCAGCGCTTTGAGTTGGAGGAGTTTTCTAGTCCCTCGTTTGAGTTTTTTAATCTTGTTTTTATTGTTGATGTTTTGTATTTGGTTCATGTTTGCTCTGTGTGAGACTGAAGCGCTTGTTGAAAACAAATAAAGGCGGATGTTGTTATTACGGAGAATTCTGTCCTTTAATTCCACAGACGTTCAGCGGCTCGGAAACAAAACCCGACGACAGAAAAGTCTTGCTGCTTTAGTTTGATACTTTTGGGATTTGAAAAAACAGAAGTATGGATTCAGAAGAAAAAAAAACTTAGGAAAAAAAAGTTACATTTCTTAAGAATATTCATCTGGATAAAGAAAATGAGGAGTTTTGCAGTTTAAAGAACCATAATATTTTAAAAGTTTTATTTTTCTTCAGGGAAAGGACGTGATATCATAGTTGGGATTCTGTCTTCCACTTTAATTGCGGTGTTTTATTTGAAGATTACAGACATAATACAGAATATGAACTTAAAAATAATGAAATTATAATTTTTTTTTAAGGTAAAACGTGGTTGTGTATATGCAGAATAGACCAAAAATAAGGACAATACAAATACTGAAAACAAACTCATGGGAATATGTGTGTGTGCATGTAAAATGTTTAAAATGTGCAAAAAGCCAATACATTAATTAATTATCATATCTGTTTGAATATTTACATTTTACCTTTATGTTAATTTTAAAGAACATTAATCAATGAATTCTAAAGTTTTGCCTTTGGACACAAGGAAAAAAACATATACTTCCTCTTATTAGAAAACAAGAGGTAACACTTGTCCCATTAGTTAATCCATTAACATCAAGTTGTTACAATATTTATTAACTCTTTCCCCGCAAGGTTTAAAAAAAATCTTTATTTTCACAATACGTTCATGGAGCCCGGAATATTTTCTGAGCATTCAATATACCAAAAGACAGAACAGAGCCTCTGCTTTTAAAAAACAACACATTTTATTCTAGCTTTATGCATTTTTAATCAACACTTGAATGTGGGTAAGTTTCATAAAAAAGCAACCTTGACAAAAATGCAATTTTCTAAGCTTGTTATTGAAAATTGAGTCCATCCACACCTCAAAGCTTCACAGCCGTTAACCCTCGACAGCATATAAATCAAAACATTACTGAATGAAGCTTAAAGTTTGTGTTAAATTTAACAGGCTTCTATCACTTGTTTTTGCTTCTTTTCCTGTGTTTTGATCCGGAGATTCTGTACTCTTTCAGAAGATGCATAACAGCGAAAAACACGGATTGCTGGAAAATTCCGTCAATGGCGGGGAAAGAGTTAATCTTTAACAATGAACAGTTTATTAACTAATTGAACCTGTTATTAAACCGTGTTATTAGGAATCTGATAAAAACATGTCGACACATTTCTCAGTAAGATGACTAGTTGATCTGCCCGCAGAAGAAGACTAAAGCATTGTGTTATGACTAGAGTCGGACACATTTCACAATACAACTGTGTGTAGATGGAGCTCGTACAGTCTGAGTTATGATTCGGTTCAATGAATCAAACGATGACGATCCCACCAAAGGAACAGGGAGGCAAACATTAAAGACCAGATGTTTAGGAAACTACTGGAGAACAACATCGACCACATTTGCTAGGAGAAACACTGACGATTACAGAGGTCATTAGCGGGTCAGAGGTCAGGTGTTTCAGCAAGCGTAGGGCGGAGGCTTCTCGAAGGGCCCTAATGAGTGAGCGTAGAGCGAGGGTGCGTTTGGAGTCAGCATGTATCCGCTGGGGTCCTGAGACGAGGTTTGAGGTCCGTTTGTCCCGCTCTGAGAGACCGATTGAGACTCATCGGATGGGGAGGCTGAGGCCTCGGGGCCGGATGGACCTGGGGACGGAGCTGGGCAACCGTTCAGATGCTGGAGGACAAGAACCAAAAATAACATCAGATTAAAGCATCATGTGTTGACTTTCTAGCAGCTGCCTTGTTTAAAGGTGGGCAATATCATCGAAAAATTTACTGTGGTAGAAAATTACATTTCATAGTGAACAACATCATGATATAGTAAATCTGTCTGAAAACTAAACTAAAATTAAAGCCATAGCTCTATATATCTCAAAATCTTAAATGAGTGACGTTTAAATCTCAATGAAATCTGTTAACGGAAAAAGCAGATCAACATTTAAATTAAATCTCTTAGCGGAACAAAACCGAATGATGTTTAAATTAAATCTCGTAACGGAACAAAACCAACTAAAGTTTAAATTAAATCTCGTAATGGAACAAAACCAACTAAAGTTTAAATTAAATCTCGTAATGGAACAAAACTGACCAAAGTTTAAATTAAATCTCGCAATGGAACAAAACCAACTAAAGTTTAAATTAAATCTCGTAATGGAACAAAACTGACCAAAGTTTAAATTAAATCTCGCAATGGAACAAAACCGACTAAAGTTTAAATTAAATCTCGCAATGGAACAAAACCGACTAAAGTTTAAATAAGATCTCGTAATGGAACAAAACCGACTAAAGTTTAAAGTAAATCTCGTAATGGAACAAAACCAACCAAAGTTTAAATTAAATCTCGTAATGGAACAAAACCGACTAAAGATTAAATTAAATCTCGTAACGGAATAAAACCGACTAAAGTTTAAATTAAATCTCGTAACGGAACAAAACTGACCAAAGTTTAAATTAAATCTCGCAACGGAACAAAACCGACTAAAGTTTAAATTAAATCTCGTAACGGAACAAAACCGGCTAAAGTTTAAATTAAATCTCGTAACGGAACAAAACTGACCAAAGTTTAAATTAAATCTCGTAATGGAACAAAACTGACTAAAGTTTAAATTTCGTAACGGAACAAAACTGACCAAAGTTTAAATTAAATCTCCTAATGGAGCAAAACTGACTAAAGTTTAAATCTCGTAACGGAACAAAACCGACTTAAGTTAAAATTAAATCTCGTAATAGAACAAAACTGACCAACGTTTAAATTAAGTCTCGTAAGGGAATAAAACTGACCAACATTTAATCTCGTTATGGAACAAAACCAACCAAAGTTTAAATTAAATCTCGTAATGGAACAAAACCGACTAAAGATTAAATTAAATCTCGTAACGGAACAAAACCGACTAAAGTTTAAATTAAATCTCGTAATGGAACAAAACCGACTAAAGTTTAAATTAAATCTCGTTACGGAACAAAACCGACTAAAGTTTAAATTAAATCTCGTAACGGAACAAAACCGACTAAAGTTTAAATTAAATCTCGTAATGGAACAAAAACGACTAAAGTTTAAATTAAATCTCGTAATGGAACAAAACCAACCAAAGTTTAAATTAAATCTCGCAATGGAACAAAACCGACTAAAGTTTAAATTAAATCTCGCAATGGAACAAAACCGACTAAAGTTTAAATTAAATCTCGCAATGGAACAAAACCGACTAAAGTTTAAATTAAATCTCGCAATGGAACAAAACCGACTAAAGTTTAAATTAAATCTCGCAATGGAACAAAACCGACTAAAGTTTAAAGTAAATCTCGTAATGGAACAAAACCAACCAAAGTTTAAATTAAATCTCGTAATGGAATAAAACCGACTAAAGTTTAAATAAGATCTTGTAATGGAACAAAACCGACTAAAGTTTAAATTAAATCTCGCAATGGAACAAAACCGACTAAAGTTTAAATTAAATCTCGTAACGGAACAAAACCGACTAAAGTTTAAATTAAATCTCCTAATGGAAATAAAAAACGACTAAAGTTTAAATTAAATCTCGTAACAGAACAAAACTGACCAAAGTTTAAATTAAATCTCGTAACGGAACAAAACCGACTAAAGTTTAAATTAAATCTCGCAATGGAACAAAACCGACTAAAGTTTAAATAAGATCTCGTAATGGAACAAAACCGACTAAAGTTTAAAGTAAATTTCGTAATGGAACAAAACCGACTAAAGTTTAAATTAAATCTCGTAATGGAACAAAACTGACCAAAGTTTAAATTAAATCTCGTAATGGAACAAAACCGACTAAAGATTAAATTAAATCTCGTAACGGAATAAAACCGACTAAAGTTTAAATTAAATCTCGTAATGGAACAAAACTGACCAAAGTTTAAATTAAATCTCGTAATGGAACAAAACCGACTAAAGATTAAATTAAATCTCGTAACGGAATAAAACTGACCAAAGTTTAAATTAAATCTCGCAACGGAACAAAACTGACTAAAGTTAAAATTAAATCTCGTAATGGAACAAAACTGACTAAAGTTTAAATTAAATCTCGCAACGGAACAAAACCGACTAAAGTTTAAATTAAATCTCGCAACGGAACAAAACCGACTAAAGTTTAAATTAAATCTCGCAACGGAACAAAACAGACTAAAGTTTAAATTAAATCTCGTAATGGAACAAAACTGACTAAAGTTTAAATTAAATCTCGCAACGGAACAAAACCGACTAAAGTTTAAATTAAATCTCGCAACGGAACAAAACAGACTAAAGTTTAAATTAAATCTCGTAACGGAACAAAACCGACTAAAGTTTAAATTTAATCTCGTAACGGAACAAAACCGACCGACGTTTAAATGTAACCTTAACTCTAATCAAACCAGTATTTCATGCTCATGTATTGAAGCATTGATGTAATAATATTGAGTGATCGTGCGTGGCGCTCACCTGCATGGGGAGCGGGTAGTTTGGGTAGGCGGGCAGAGTTTGTCCGGATGGGCAGAAGCCGGTGTAGGTGATCATGTGCTGGCTGGGATTGTACAGGATGTGAGGGGGCGGAGCCGGACTGGGTGTCATGTGACTGTGAGCCACAGGAGCCTAAACACACACACACACACACACACACACACACACACACACACACACACACAGGTGTTATGTAAGGTATAATCTGAGCCCTTCTGTACTGTATAAAGCGCTGTAGGAACTGAATGAGACTCGCCAGGTCTTTGAAGGCTCCCAGAACGGCGGCGGTGACGATGCCCAGAAACACGGCGAGCACGTTCAGCGCCACACACGCCCACAGCAAACGGTACAGATTCACCACATCTGCACAGCTGCTGACCCCACTGAACTCGTAGTACTGCACGTGATATTCTGGACTAACCCACACACACACACACACACACACACACAGTTAATGTACACACACACACACACACACACACACACACGCTGTAACGCTCAGTGGTTGTGGCTCACCTGCTGCAGTGGAAGAGGTCGCAGCAGTAGCAGGTGTTGCTCTTCACCTTCAGTTTACACGGATTACCGTAAGAGTTACAGGAAACCTGATCCGCGGATTAAAACACACACATCTCTTTAAAATGGACATTCTGTGTTAGGAATATTGTAGATTATATGACTGACTGCTTGCAATGTTCCTCATGCTGGATAAGTGTTTGACAAATTAAGGATTTAAATGGAAATTTATATACACTGATCAGGCATAACATGAACACCTTCCTAATATTGTGTTGGTCCCCCTGACCCGTCTCTGATGGACTCCTCTAGACCCCTGAAGGTGTGCTGTGGTATCTGGCACCAAGATGTTAGCAGCAGATCCTTTAAGTCCTGTAAGTTGCGAGGTGGATCGGACTTGTTTGTTCAGCTCATCCCACAGATGCTCGATTGGATTGAGATCTGGGGAATCTGGAGGCCGAGTCGACGCCTCAAACTGGTTGTTGTGCTCCTCAAACCATTCCTGAAGCATTTGTGCTTTGTGTCAGGAGCATTATCCTGCTGGAAGAGCCACAGCCACCAGAATACCGTTTCCATCAAAGGCTGAACATGGTCTCAGCAATGCTTAGGTAGGTGGAGCGTGTCAAAGTAACATCCACATGGATGGAGGACCCAAGGTTTCCCAGCAGAACATTGGCCAAAGCATCACACTGCCTCCGCCGGCTCGCCTTCTTCCCATAGTGCATCCTGGGGCCATGTGTTCCTCAGGTAAGCCACACACACACACACCCGAGAACCAACAGAACCAGCATTAACTTCTGGAGCAGTTTGAGCTCCAGTAGCTCGTCTGTTTGATCGGACCCCACGGGCCAGCCTTCGCTCCCCACCGTCATCAATGAGCCTTGGCCGCCCATGACCCTGTGGCCGGTTCTCCACTGGTCCTTCCTTGGAGCACTTTTGATAGATACTGACCACTGCAGACCGGGAACAGCCCACAAGAGCCAGTCGTCTTAGCCGTCACAATCTGGCCAAACTCGCTCAAATCCTTACGCTTGCCCATTTCTCCTGCTTCACACACATCAACTCTGAGGACGAAATGTTCACTTGCTGCCTAATATATCCCACCCACTAACAGGAGCCGTGATCAAGAGATCACCTGTCATAATGTTATGCCTGAGCGGTGTATTGATTGAAAGTGATGTGATGTTTATATCTGACCAGCAGAGGGAAGCAGAGCACATGATCACACAGGTTCATCAGTGCTTCATTAATCTGTGGGTTTGTTATTCATGTTAATGAGCAGGAAAACAGTGTGAAGTCATGAGATGAACACACCTCAGTGTAGTAGCTGTCATAGGAGTAAGAAGATGAGCTGGAGTAAAAGTCACAGCGGCCCTCCATCAGCGGCCTCCTGTCCTACACACACACACACACACACACACACACACACACACACGTTAGGTTTTTGTGAATTGTGGGGACTTTCCATAGGCGTAATGGTTTTTATACTGTACAAACTTTACATTCTATCCCCTTACACTGCCCATAAACCTACCCATCACACACACACACACACACTGCCCCTAAACCTACCCATCACACACACACTGCCCCTAAACCTACCCATCACACACACACACACACACACACACACACTGCCCATAAACCTACCCATCACACACACACACACACACACACACACACACACACACACACACACACACACACACACACACACACACACACACACACACACACACACACACACACACACACACACACACACACACAACACACACTGCCCCTAAACCTACCCATCACACACACACACACACTGCCCCTAAACCTACCCATCACACACACACTGCCCCTAAACCTACCCATCACACACACACACACACACACACACACACACACACACACTGCCCATAAACCTACCCATCACACACACACACACACACACACACACACACACACACACACACACACACACACACACACACACACAGACACACACATACTGCCCCTAAACCTACCCATCACACACACACACACACTGTCCCTAAACCTACCCATCACACACACACACACACACACACACACACAACACTGCCCCTAAACCTACCCATCACACACACACACACACACACACACACACTGCCCCTAAACCTACCCATCACACACACACACACACACACACACACACACACACACACACACACACACACACACTGCCCCTAAACCTACCCATCACACACACACACACACACACAGCCCCTAAACCTACCCATCACACACACACACACATACACACACACACACACACTGCCCCTAAACCTACCCATCACACACACACACACACATACACACACACACACACACACTGTCCCTAAACCTACCCATCACACACACACACTGCCCCTAAACCTACCCATCACACACACACACACACACACACACACACACACACACACACTGCCCCTAAACCTACCCATCACACACACACACACACACACACACACACACACACACACACACACTGCCCCTAAACCTACCCATCACACACACACACACACACACACACACACACACACACACACACACAGCCCCTAAACCTACCCATCACACACACACACACACACACACACACACACACACACACACACACACACACACACACACACACACACACACACACACACACACACACACACACACACACACACACAGACACACACATACTGCCCCTAAACCTACCCATCACACACACACACACACTGTCCCTAAACCTACCCATCACACACACACACACACACACACACACACACACAACACTGCCCCTAAACCTACCCATCACACACACACACACACACACACACACACTGCCCCTAAACCTACCCATCACACACACACACACACACACACACACACACACACACACACACACACACACACACACACACACTGCCCCTAAACCTACCCATCACACACACACACACACACACAGCCCCTAAACCTACCCATCACACACACACACACATACACACACACACACACACTGCCCCTAAACCTACCCATCACACACACACACACACATACACACACACACACACACACACTGTCCCTAAACCTACCCATCACACACACACACTGCCCCTAAACCTACCCATCACACACACACACACACACACACACACACACACACACACTGCCCCTAAACCTACCCATCACACACACACACACACACACACACACACACACACACACTGCCCCTAAACCTACCCATCACACACACACACACACACACACACACACACACACACACACACACACACACACACA
>NC_090175.1:58049235-58129235 GCF_024679245.1 Pseudorasbora parva
TTGATATGTTAATTTCTAAGGCTTCTAACTGATACTATATCAGACTAAATGAGCCATGTGATGCATTAAAAATGATGCTCAATATAAAACACTTTACAGGGTTAAAATCATAAATTAAAGGGTTCCTATAATGCCCCCTTTTCACAAGGTGTAAAATAAGTCTCTGATGAGTGTGTATGTGAAGTCTGAGCTCAAAAGAACCCACAGATAATCTTTTATAGCATGTTAAAATTTTCACTTTTTGAGGAGCAAAAACATGCAATTTTTGTGTGTCCCTTTAAATGAAAATGAGTTGCAATTCCCCGCCCCCTTTCAGGAAGAGGGCGGAGCTTCAAGAGCTCATACCGACAACAACAAAACAGGTCAATAATATCTGCTGATGAAGACAGAACAGGGATAGTTTAGTTTAATCACGTTTATAACTCACTTTATGACATGCTATTGCATTTGTGTTCGTTCTGTATTAATAAATGTGAAAGACGGATGACAGCTCGAGCAACTCGACTAAAGCAACTCTTCCTCTTCCCCACATGTTCCCAGGGGCGGGGTTATGCAAATTTTAGTGTTAGTGATGTCACTAACCCGTTGTAGTTCCCACCAGCCGCTTGTTGTAGTCCTTAAAGAGGGATTTCTGTGATAGAATATATCTCTCTTTGCTTTGAGCTTTGAGCGTCGTAACTTTGCAGATGTTGTTTATGCTCAAACAGCGACACGACACACTAAAGTCAAATCATAATCAAACACACATTTAAAACACAACCTTCTGCACTGCCTAAAGCCTCATGGGTGTGTTTCTGTGGTGTAAGTGATGTTTGCTGCAGGTGAGCTCGAGACTCCAGCGACTGACTGCAGTAATAAAGTAAATGTAGAGTCCGCTGGCACAGTGCGTTATGGGTGATTTACTGTCCCACACACCGGAAAGGTCGCTCTCATACACCGAGGCCCGTCGTGTCTCTGGGTTTGTTTAATCAAGAGCTCTGAGCAGCTGAAGCTGTAAATACTGACCTGATAAAACTCACATTCACACACGTGAGCGGATCACTGCCGCTCTTACAGCATCTGAATGAGAAACAGTACACACACACACACACGCACGCACGCACGCACGCACGCACGCACGCACGCACGCACGCACGCACGCACGTTTGTTTTTATGAAATGTTGGGACATTCTATAGGCGTAATGGTTTTTATACTGTACAAACCGTATTGTCTATCCCCTTACACTGCCCCTAAACCTACCCATCACACACACACACACACACACACACACACACACGCACGCCCGCACGCACGCACACACACAGTAAGCTGAGAGCAGGCGCTCAGATGAACACATTAATGTGCAGCAGCCCGTATCACACTGCAGCTTTAGGTTTCATTTCCTGGACGTCACTGAAGACAAAGTCCCGTGACCTCTGACCCCTCAGAGATGAGAGGAAGTGACCAGAACATTGTTGCCAGGGAGTTTGGAGGTCAAACGCTGCAGAATTATGACTGTAATGGAATGAGCCGTCGGGATGATGATGATTCAGATGTTCAAGGATCGTCACCTTCAGCCTCAGAGAATAAGATCCTCAAACATCATCCATTATGTAACGCCTGGGTAAGGATAACGTGAGACGCTCACAGGTGGAGCTTTCATTCAGAAACGGTTCAGAGTGTTCCTGGAAATTAAGGTGATGAGACACAGGCAACCAGATGAGGCACAGGCCCACGACCAATCTAAAGTATCCAGAGAGAAATGAGTGGCCCATTCTCAATCAACATCGCTCTAAAAGTGCCCTGTGGATCATCAGCTTAAATGATCGTCATGACGGTTACGGTTCTTCTGCTTGATCATCATCACTCTGAAAATTAAAGCTTCTTTATTATCATCGATGGTGCCATGAAGAACCTTTAACACCCATGGAATCTCACTAAAGGTTCTTTGTAGAGGAAAAAGAAAAACATGCTTCTTTTTAAGCTTTTTGCTGTTTTCTTTTTTTTAGGTTCTCTAAAGAACCTTTCAGTAAAGAGTTCTTAAAGTAACCATGTTTTTCTCCTAACACTTTAATCATCTAACGTTCATGTAAAGAACCTTTTGAACAATAAAAAGGCCAGTTATGTTGGCAACACCTTAGTAACCTCATTAAACACTGTAGTCACATAGCAACACCCTAAAAACCACACTGAAGACATTACAGTCAGATAGCAACACCTTAGCAACCACAACAAATGCATTAATCACATAGCAACACCCTGAAATCCAGACTCAAGACATAACAGTCACATAGCAACACCTTAGCAACCACAACGAATGCATTAGTCACATAGCAACACCCTAAAATCCACACTCAAGACAACAGTCTCATAGCAACACCTTAATAGCGACATTGATTGCATTAGTCACATAGCAACACCTTGGTAATGACATTGAACACATTAGTCACATAGCCACACCTTGGTAACGACATTGAACGCATTAGTCACATAGCAACACCTTGGTAACGACATTGAACACATTGGTCACATAGCAACACCTTAATAGCGACTTTGATCGCATTAGTCACATAGCACCACCTTAGTAACGGAATTGAACACATTAGTCACATAGCAACACCTTAATAGCGACATTGATCGCATTAGTCACATAGCAACACCTTAGTAACGGAATTGAACACATTAGTCACATAGCAACACCTTAATAGCGACTTTGATCGCATTAGTCACATAGCAACACCTTAGTAATGGAATTGAACACATTAGTCACATAGCAACACCTTAGTAACGGAATTGAACACATTAGTCACATAGCACCACCTTAGTAACGGAATTGAACACATTAGTCACATAGCAACACCTTAATAGCGACATTGATCGCATTAGTCACATAGCAACACCTTAGTAACGGAATTGAACACATTAGTCACATAGCAACACCTTAATAGCGACATTGATCGCATTAGTCACATAGCAACACCTTAGTAACGGAATTGAACACATTAGTCACATAGCAACAACTTAATAGCGCCATTGAACGCATTAGTCACATAGCAACACCTTAGTAACGGAATTGAACACATTAGTCACATAGCAACACCTTAGTAACAACATTGAACATATTAGTCACATAGCAACACCCTAGCAACCACACAGAACACATTAGTCACAGAGCAAGAACCTTTAACATCCATGTAATTATCCATTTTCTTTATAGGGGAAAATAAAAACGTGGTTCTTATAAGAAGTGAACACAGGGTGTTTTTTCGCTGTTATTCCAGTTTGGGTTCTCCAAAGAACCTTTCAGTAAAGAGTTCTCAAATAAGCATGTTTTCTAAGAAGATTTCAATCATCTAAAGCTCCTGTAAAGAACCTTCTGTGCAATAAAAAGGCCAGTTATTTTGGCAGTCGGATGTGCTTCCATCAAACAATCGTGAATGTGTTTGTTAATGAATCAGAATCGTTCCGTTCTTCGTGACTCTGAATCAAGTGTTCATCTGTGTTTGAATCAGATCTGTTGCAGTTCTCAACCTGTGCCGATTCATCCCAGCATGGCTTCTGTTTTAATTGTTAATCACCTCCGCTGGTTAGTCAGCAGAGCTGGTTTGAGCTGGACTGGTTGAGAACAGGTAAGCAGAGAGCCGGTGTTGAGTTACTGACATGGAGCTTCTCACATGCATCTTTAAAGCGTCAGTGTTCAGGGTTTGTAGGTTTAGACGTCCTGTAACCTTTAGCACTAAACTCTGAGTCTCTAGTCTTCAGGAGCTCCGGTTATCTCCGGCTAAAAGCTATTATTGAACAAACAGAGCGCCTAAAAAGCTTTAGTTCGTCATGAACATCTGAAAACTCTGAAAGTAACTCATTACGTAATCAGATTACATTTTAAAATACTCAGTTACTTTTTACATTGATGCAGTGATTATATGAGCTCCTGCCACTTCTGTTCACACACTGAAGCTGGTCCGCACTGCAAAACATGCTCTTCTGACTCAGTATTTTTGTCTTGTTTCTAGTCAAAAAATAATCTTGTTTTCTGTTTGAGCTAAGATTATTTTCTCACCCCATTGGCAGATTATTTATCTGTCTAGTAAATGTTTCTTAATGTAAGAATTTTTAGATATTTTGACTAGAAACAAGACAAAAATACTGAGTAAGAAGAGCATTTGTTGCCGTGAGAGTAACAGACGGTCATCATCAGTGACTTGCAGTTTGTTCTGGAGGTCATGTGATGTTTTCCTCGGTTGGTTTATCACCAATGACTTTAGTTAGCGTAATTAAGCAGGAAAATGACACGATCATAAAACCGCAGGTCTGTAATGGGCCGTTTAAAAGCTCATTTAACGAGTGATTGATGGCGTTTCACAGCACTACACAGGAAAATATCAGTGCTCATTAATTATGAAACAAAATCATTTTACTCATAAGCAGCTCTGAAGAAGTGTCATTATACAGATCAATTCAGTTCAATAACAAACATCACACGCTCTTCTGATTGGCTGATCTTAGATTGGTTTGGTTGTGAGTGCAGTGCGTTTGCAGACAGACTCCGCCCACACGCTCTTCTGATTGGCTGATCTTAGATTGTTTTGGTTGTGAGTGCAGTGCGTTTGCAGACAGACTCCGCCCACACGCTCTTCTGATTGGCTGATCTTAGATTGTTTTGGTTGTGAGTGCAGTGCGTTTGCAGACAGACTCCGCCCACACGCTCTTCTGATTGGCTGATCTTAGATTGTTTTGGTTGTGAGTGCAGTGCGTTTGCAGACAGACTCCGCCCACACGCTCTTCTGATTGGCTGATCTTAGATTGTTTTGGTTGTGAGTGCAGTGCGTTTGCAGACAGACTCCGCCCACACGCTCTTCTGATTGGCTGATCTTAGATTGTTTTGGTTGTGAGTGCAGTGCGTTTGCAGACAGACTCCGCCCACACGCTCTTCTGATTGGCTGATCTTAGATTATTTTGGTTGTGAGTGCAGTGCGTTTGCAGACAGACTCCGCCCACACGCTCTTCTGATTGGCTGATCTTAGATTGTTTTGGTTGTGAGTGCAGTGCGTTTGCAGACAGACTCCGCCCACACTCTCTTCTGATTGGCTGATCTTAGATTGCTTTGGTTGTGAGTGCAGTGCGTTTGCAGAGAGACTCCGCCCACACGCTCTTCTGATTGGCGGATCTTAGATTGTTTTGGTTGTGAGTGCAGTACGTTTGCAGAGAGACTCCGCCCACACTCTCTTCTGATTGGCGGATCTTAGATTGTTTTGGTTGTGAGTGCAGTGCGTTTGCAGAGAGACTCCGCCCACACGCTCTTATTGTGTGGACAGACATTTTTATTTTTTTCAAGTGAAATTAGATTTATTCACTAATGTTTTTATCTTTCACTGCTCGTGCAGAAAATCATGAGTTACTGTGTGTGTGTGTGTGTGTGTGTGTGTGTACACTTGTTTATATCACATTAATATAAATATAAACCTGAGATCAGCAGCCAGCGGTCCCCACAATGTAAATGGATTTATAAACATACTAAATTATGTTTTTTGAGAAAGTAAAAATGCAGAATGTTTCCTGTAATGGGTAGGTTTAGGGGCAGTGTGTGTGTGTGTGTGTGTGTGTGTGTGTATGTGTGTGTGTGTGTGTGTGTGTGTGTGTCTGTGTGTGTGTGTGTGTGTGTGTGTGTGTGTGACGCCTTGTGTGATGGAGTGTGTGCATGTTGATTTTGTGAATGTGTGATAGTTCATTAAACGTTAATAGCTGAACTAGGATCAGAGCTCAGGACACAACAGAAGCCTAAAATCACACACGGATGTCTCAAAGACTAACAACACGTCTCCATGGTTACGGACCCACAATTTCCCTTCACTACTGTATCATTCTGATGGAGTGTGTGAACACAGACACATAGCAACACCTTAACAACCACATTGACTGCATTAAGATGATGCTATGTAACTAGTGTTCTGTGTGGTTTCTAGAGTGTTGCTGTGACTACTGCATTCAATGTGATTGCTAAGGTGTTGCTATGTGTCTAATGTGTTCAATGTGGTTGCTAAGGTGTTGCTATTTGACTAATGTGTTCCATGCGATTGCTAGGGTGTTGCTATGTGACTAATGTGTTCCACGCGGTTGCTAAGGTGTTGCTATTTGACTATGTTTAATGTGGTTGCTAAGGTGTTGCTATGTGACTGTAATGTGCTCTATGGTTGCTAGGGTGTTGCTATGTGAATAATGCGTTCAATGTGGTTACTAAGGTGTTGCTATGTCACTATATTGTGTTCTGTGTGATTGTTAGTGAGTTGCAATGTGACTAAGACATTTAATGTGGTTGCTAGGGTGTTGCTATGTCACTATATTGTGTTCTGTGTGATTGTTAGTGAATTGCAATGTGACTAAGACATTCAATGTGGTTGCTAAGGTGTTGGCATGTGACTAATGTGTTCCTTGTGGTTGCTAGTCACATAGCAACACTCTAGCAACCACACAGAACACATTAAAGCCACATAGCAACACCTTAGCAACATGCCAGTGAGTTTTAGATATGCAAACAGATATGAGCCTGGTGTAGATGACCTGTGTTGAGTTGATCAGCTCATGCACTGAAGGCAGGACGCTCTCCTGTAGCCACTGATGTTCTTGATCTAGTCATCAATGCTAATCTGATTCCTCTAAAACTTCTCTGATCTGTCAGCCAATCACGTTCAGCATTACCACCCACATGTCCAATCACGCTCATCGATCTGACAGCGGCTGTTCCTCGTGTTCCTGGTAAAAACACAATTTGATGGCCCATATCTCGAGTAACATTATCTGAAATATATTTCACAGGGACAGAAACGAACAGCACCTAAAATACACAGGCTGTAATTGTATTGACGGGCCATTATGTCACTCAGAGAGCCGATACTAAAATAGACCCTAAAGTCATTTTCCTGCAGGTCATGAGCTGTACTCACCATCGGTCTGCGATTCTCCACCAGGTTCAGCCCAACGACGCCCAGGAACGCTCCGAAGCTCAGCTGCCGTCGACAAGAGAACAAATCAACAAACTTAATAACAGCACAATAATGACTGAAAGGGTTAGTTCAGCCCAATAATGAAATGTCTGTCATTAACTCCTCTCCCTAATGTCGCTCCACACCCGTAAGACCTCCGTTCATCTTCACACACAGTTTAAGATATTTTATATTTAGTCCGAGAGCGTATGCAAGTGTATGCACACTATACTGTCCATGTCCAGAAAGGGAATAAAAACATCATCACAGTAGTCCATATGAGACATCAGTGGGTTAATTAGAGTCTCTTGAAGCATCCAAAATACATTTGGGTCCAAAAATAACAAAAACTACGACTTTATTCAGCATTGGCTTCTCTTCCGCGTTTGTGTTCAATCCGACATTAGGGAGAGGAGTTAATGACAGACATTTCATTTTTGGGTGAACTAACCCTTTCAGTGACAGACTTTAAGGCTCAAACAGACTCAAACTGCGGCTGCCATCATGGTGTTTTACTGCACAAATAAAAGGACAAAACAAAGAGTTCATTAAAGTAATGTAGTGTGAAGTTTTCAGTTCACTCACTATAATCCCGGGATAGTATCCAGACACATCCACATTTTCCGTCTGTGTGGCCGACAGCAGCCCGACCACCAGAATCAGAACCGAGAGTCCGAACAGAGACACTGAACACCAGAGAGCTGTCCGCCGCCGCTTCTGAAACACGTCTGCACACACACACACACACACACACACACACACACACACACACACACACACACACACACACACACACACACACACACACACACACACACACACACACACACACACACACGACGAGTCAGAGTCTCACACTGATTTATATTGGTGCAAACTCAGCCATAAAACTTGCTTTAAAGCATTAGAGACACAACAGTCTGGCTTTCTGTAAAGTTGCTTTGAAAACGTGTATCGCTCTACAGATCATTATTCAGCTTCTAATATATAAAGCTGATTATACACCGATCAGACATAACATTATGACAGATGATCTCTGGCTCACGGCTCCTGTTAGTGGGTGGGATATATTAGGCAGCAAGTGAACATTTTGTCCTCAGAGTTGATGTGTTAGAAGCAGGAGAAATGGGCAAGCGTAAGGATTTGAGCGAGTTTGGCCAGATTGTGACGGCTAGACGACTGGGTCAGAGCATCTCCAAAACTGCAGCTCTTGTGGGCTGTTCCCGGTCTGCAGTGGTCAGTATCTATCAAAAGTGCTCCAAGGAAGGACCAGTGGAGAACCGGCCACAGGGTCATGGGCGGCCAAGGCTCATTGATGACCGTGGGGAGCGAAGGCTGGCCCGTGGGGTCCGATCAAACAGACGAGCTACTGGAGCTCAAACTGCTCCAGAAGTTAATGCTGGTTCTGTTGGTTATCTGGTGTGTGTGTGTGGCTTACCTGGTGAACACATGGCCAGAGGATGCACTATGGGAAGAAGGCGAGCCGGCGGAGGCAGTGTGATGCTTTGCATCTGTGGGTCGTGCCAAACAAAGAAGTCCGATCCATGGAGGTCCCTCTTCGCAACTTACAGGACTTAAAGGATCTGCTGCTAACATCTTTCAGGGGCACACTTTTAGGGGTGTAGCAGAGTCCATGCCTCGATGGGTCAGGGGGACCAACATAATATTATGGCTTAATGTTATGCCTGATGTGTATAGTACATCCAACTTGACTTGCATTCGTCTGTTAGTATAGACTCAGATGTGTCTTGGCTTCAGAAGGCCTTTATTTCCCCCTTGAGCCGAATGAATATCTGTTATAATGGATGGCTGCACTTTTATGGACTTCATAAGAGGACATTATTAATATAAATCTGATTGTGTTCGTCACACACCTAGGATGAGCTATAGGGTCATTTTTCGTTTTTTGAACTATCCCTTTAATGGAAGGGTTACTTTTGACTGTTCCCTGAACGTTTTATTGTTCATAACTTTAAGAGAAGTGTTTTAAATGATTCGTAACATTTAAAACGCTGACTTTATTTACATGAAGCAACAGTACATTAAAAACAGTTCATAACTTTAAGACAACCTGTCACGTGTTTGTTTATATCGATACGGATGAATAATATATATATATATATATATATATATATATATATATATATATATATATATATATATATATATATATATATATATATATATATATAATAAACATTAACATCTGGAAAGCTCATTTGGTTTTAACTTTTCACAAGTGAAAATGGCTTCATAAGTATCTTATATTAGAATATAAAAACAAAATGGACAGTGAACACAAAAGGTGGTGTGATATTAAACACACATTAAAATGCAAAACTATATCATGTTTTATTTGTTAAGCTCAGGATTGCATAAGTTAAGCACCTTTTTCATCATGCATAATGCAACTAATCGATATGTGACACGTTACTCCGAATATTTGTACTTTTTAAATAAATCAGCTGAAACTTGTAGAAATAAAGAACATAAAAACGCAGAACTCAAAGTCTTTCTTAATGCCCCAATAACCATCTGCGGCGTTCACGCTCGTCCTGCACCATCTCTTCTGATGGCCCGTTATTATGCATTACTTTATGTTAATAATATATTATTATTATTATTATAATAAACTCACTCACCTGCGGGACCCGCGCGCGTCTGCGGCGCGTTCTGCTGCTGCTGCTGCATCGCGTCTGATGTCACACACACACACACTGAATTATCCACAAAAATAAAGTTAATATTTTCCTCCGAATTTATGATAAAT
This sequence comes from Pseudorasbora parva, assembly GCF_024679245.1. Classification (NCBI taxonomy): domain Eukaryota; kingdom Metazoa; phylum Chordata; class Actinopteri; order Cypriniformes; family Gobionidae; genus Pseudorasbora; species Pseudorasbora parva. Next base: position 58,058,967 of record NC_090175.1, read on the forward strand.
CCTCGCAGATAAAAACGCGCGCCGCTCCGCTCAGGTAAAGTGTCGCACGCGGGACTGAGGAGCTGCCGGTGACGCATGGGGTGGAGCGCGCGCGCGCACGCAGACACACACACACACACACACACACACACACACACACACACAAGTCTGTTTTACGAGCGATAAACCAATGCAGAGCTTAGAGCCAGACTGTAGAGTTCCAGACAAACTTTGTATGTTATTCTGATGACACACTTTAAAAACATTTACATTTTAACCAAACCTTATTTTAGCCTAAAATTGATCAAATGCATTTACTTAGACTAAAATAGTCGATTTTATCCCTTAAAACTCATCTTTTATCTCCAAAAATGATCAAATATGTATGCCTTAAAGTAGCTTGAATGTATCTGTTTATTTAGTATAAGTGGGTCCATTAATATGCAAATGAGCCCCGCCTCCACTCACTTTACTGTAGTAAACACAGCACAAAGGCATCGCCCTCTACACTGTCACACACACAACTAATGTTACACAAACCCCCATCTGTCTGCCGCCTTAATACAAAAAATACTAATAAAAAACTGTGGAGAAAGGTATAAAGTTCATTATAATATTGTAATACACATATACATAATTCACCCGCTATATTGCTAAACTTACACGATTTTTCACATCAACAGAAAAACACACTCCCCTAAAGGATCATTAGGAGCACACACTAATGCTGTGTTTGACCCTTTCTCCTTCCGATCTGCCTTAATTCTCCGTGGCGTTGATCAACAAGCTGCTGAAAGCATTCTTTAGAAATGTCGGCCCATATTGATAGGAGAGCATCTTGCAGTTGATGGAGATTTGTGGGATGCACATCCAGGGCACGAAGCTCCCGCTCCACCACATCCCAAAGATGCTCTATTGGGTTGAGATCTGGGGACTGTGGTGTAGCCCATCCGCCGCAAGGTTGTGTGTGTTGTGGCTTCCCAAATGCTTTGCTGCATACCTCGGTTGTAACGAGTGGTTATTTCAGTCAAAGTTGCTCTTCTATCAGCTTGAATCAGTCGGCCCATTCTCCTCTGACCTCGAGCATCAACAAGGCATTTTCTCCCACAGGACTGCTGCAGACTGGATGCTCTTCCCTTTTCACACCATTCTTTGTAAACCCTAGAAATGGTTGTGTGTGTAAATCCCAGTAACTGAGCAGATTGTGAAATACTCAGACCGGCCCGTCTGGCACCAACAACCATGCCACGCTCAAAACGGCTTAAATCACCTTTCTTTCCCATTCTGACATTCAGTCTGGAGTTCAGGAGATTGTCTTGACCAGGACCACACCCCTAAATGCACTGAAGAACTGCCATGTGATTGGCTGATTAGATAATTGCATTAATGAGAAATGGAACAGGTGCTCCTAATAATCCTTTAGGTGAGTGTATAGCGGGATAACCGGGTTTTCTTAAGACTCCGCCCACTGCTTCAGAGAATAGTTGATATGCAAAAGCCCCGCCCCCTTGTGATGTGATTGGTTACAAGGTAGTCTGACATCAGAACAGGAAAGTAACTTTTGTTTAAGTAAGTTTACTTGAGTACACTGAGCTTCTGTACTTGAAGATTATTCATCAACAAAATTAGAAACTATTTTCGACTTTGAGGACCTTGATAGAAATGTAGTGACGTAAAATGTATGATATTTGTCGATGACAATTTCCATAAATAAAAAATTTTTGTTTTTGAACAACAAATACTATGAAAAAAATCTATTGACATTTTCAGCAACGAGTAAATATGACAAATGTTGAGAAGGGACAATTTGGGAAGAGATCCCATCAGAACTGATGTCCGGCGGGAGATGTGCACATCTGAACCGCTCTGTGTAAAGGCCTGGGAGAACGAGAAGAACAAACGTGCGGACAAATCTGAGAAAGAGCTCAATCCAGATGCATGTAGAAAGCTCTCGGACAACACGAGCACTGGATTTGAGCCGATTTAATCTACTAAAATAGTCATCTGGAACAATTCAGATGCCTAAAATTTGAATAAAACTATAATGGCATTTGACTATGACTAGAACTAAAATAAAATTAGCGTCTAAAATAAACATTGGTATGAAGTATGGGCGGTCAAATAATTTCTTCTGGATTCGCCGGGCAAGTTATTTGACCAGTAGTACTGTCACTCAAGCAATGGAGTCGTGTTCTTTGACCACCTCTGATTCAGAAACACCACCTATTTCAAACTGGGTTTGAGCGACTGCATTTAAAATACTTAACTTATGAATTTGCACATGGTTTAGCTTAAGGCCTCAAACCCCCACAGAAATCATACACTTGAGTTTCATCACAGGGGGCTTTAAAGGCAGAGCTTTGATTAACTCTTGGGTTAACTTCTCATCAGGGAGAAAAATCCACACCAAACACATCAACATTTAAAACACTGACTTTATTTACATGAAGCAACAGTACATAAAAAAAAACAGACGGTGTGTGTGTGTGTTCAGGAGATCACTGTGTGGGGCAGGCGTTGGCGTTCACATTAGTGTCCGGCTCGCTGTGAGACGCGCTGGGAATCTGCCACCAGTCATCAAGAGCGGCGGAGCTGGAGCCGGACTCTAGAACAACAACAGACACGAGAGAGAGTGAGTGAAAGTGTGTGTGTGAGAGAGAGTGTGTGCGTGTGTGAGAGAGAATGAGTTTGTGTGTGTGAGGGAGTGTGCGTGCGAGTGAATGTGAGAGAGTGAGGTAGTGTGAGTGCGTGTGTGAGAGAGAGTGTGTGCGTGTGTGAGAGAGAATGAGTTTGTGTGTGTGAGGGAGTGTGCGTGCGAGTGAATGTGAGAGAGTGAGGTAGTGTGAGTGCGTGTGTGAGAGAGTGAGGTAGTGTTAGAGAGTGAGGTAGTGTGAGTGTGTGTGTGAGAGAGAGTGAGGTAGTGTGAGTGTGTGTGTGAGAGAGAGTGAGGTAGTGTGAGTGCGTGTGTGAGAGAGAGTGAGGTAGTGTAATGCTGCGTTCACACCGCACGCGAATGACGCGATTCGCGCGAGTGATTTACATGTTAAGTCAATGCAGAGACGCGAATAGGCTTTCTGCGGCGCGATTCGCGCGAATGAGGCGGCGCGAATGGCGCGATTCGCGCGAATGAAGCGGCAATGATCACGCGAATTGAGCGTTTTGAACGCGTGATTCGCGCGAACCGCGCGAAACACGCGAATCGCTCAAGTTGAAAAATCTGAACTTTGGCGGATATTCGCGCCGCGTTAACCAATGAGGAGCCTGCTTACTGCTGTCACGTGGTGAAGTGACGGATGGGAAACCCATAGGGGAACCCCGAGGCCAGAGTAATTTTTTAAAAATACTACTCTATTGTGTCACAAAATGTACTTTTAATAGTTTTTCAGGCGAGAATGTAGTTGTTTAAAGCTCAAATATGTGATTTATTTATTAAGAGAGCTCCTATTTGAAAATTTGATCTGGTGTTTTCGGAGGTGTGAGACCCAGGCGATCACCGGAGCTCAGCGCTCATCAACCCCGGTGAGAGCAGCCTTAACTCGGCTAGTCTTTCTGCCGACTGCCGCTGCCTGGCAGAACCCACTCCCATGACGCGAATTTGCGTCTGTTGTGTAGTGAATGTCACACGCGAATGAGCACTTTTTGTATAAAAAAAACACAGATTTGAGCATTAAACAACAATATTATCGCCTGAAAAAGTCTTCAAACTACGTTTTGTCACACATTAACAGTAGTATTTTTTACAGAAAAGAAGTCAAGTGACCCAGTCAAAATGACTAGCAGAACCCCCTCCCATGACGCGAATTCGCGTCTGTTGTGTAGTGAATGTCACACGCGAATGAAGCGAATTTGACGCGCGAATGAAGCGAATGGATTCAAAATGTTCACGCGTCCAACTTCGCGCGAATAGCGTGATTTATTCGCGTCATTCGCGTGCGGTGTGAACGCAGCATTAGAGAGTGAGGTAGTGTGAGTGTGTGTGTGAGAGAGAGTGAGGTAGTGTTAGAGAATGAGGTAGTGTGAGTGTGTGTGAGAGAGAGTGAGGTAGTGTTAGAGAATGAGGTAGTGTGAGTGTGTGTGAGAGAGAGTGAGGTAGTGTTAGAGAATGAGGTAGTGTGAGTGTGAGAGAGAGTGAGGTAGTGTTAGAGAGTGAGGTAGTGTGAGTGCGTGTGTGAGAGAGAGTGAGGTAGTGTTAGAGAGTGAGGTAGTGTGAGTGTGTGTGAGAGAGAGTGAGGTAGTGTTAGAGAGTGAGGTAGTGTGAGTGTGTGTGAGAGAGAGTGAGGTAGTGTTAGAGAGTGAGGTAGTGTGAGTGAGTGTGTGTGAGAGAGCGTGAGGTAGTGTGCGGGTGTGTGTGTGTGTGTGTTTGTGTGTGTGAGAGAGTGAGTGAGTGCGTGTGAGAGAGACTCTGACACACGCACACACACACACACTCACACCCAGAGGAGAGGCGACCCCATTCATTCCTCCAGCAGTGTAAAGCAGCTTCACAGATAACCCGCACTAAAGCTACAGTCACTTCAGCTGTAGAGCAGATCCCTTCATTCAGCTCAACACCACCAACCCTGCAGAGCTCAATCATCAAAACATCTCTACAGACAACAGCGGCAATATTCAGCTCCATAACATTAGTTTCCATTAGGGAGGGCACTGTTCAAAAAGATAGTATTCGAATATTTGGGCAAAACAAACAACGAATATTCGATTATTCAAATGATGTTATTTTGAGAAGATGAAAAAGACTTTTTTATTCAAGAAGTTTGTCACCATTCCTGAGCTTCTGATTAGGCGATATACACCACACGTCCACGCCATATCTTAAGAGTTTCATTCAGTTCAAAACATTAAAGGGGTACTTCAGCGCTGGGAAGATGAATCTGTATTTAAACTGGGTCCTCAATGCAGTAGAAATGTGAAATTACTTTTTAATTTGGTGCCTTCTAGACTGAGAAAAGACAAAAAATGTATTTTTGTCTCATGGGGATGAAAGACTACAATTCCCAGAATGCTTCGCTGCCCCATAAGGCCATTCCCAAAGCCGCCGCTACTGGATTACAGTGACTGAGTTGGAGAAGACACTACAATTAAAACCTGAACGTGTGTGTTCAATATAATGAGTGAGTGGCCGCGCGAGTCTCACAGCACTGAGCACTGACTGCAGGAGTGAGATAAATGAGCTGATGAGCTCTCGTGATGAGAGCTGAGGTAATCGCGACTACACTCGCGGCATACATTCACAACGCCAGTTCAGTCTGGAGCGCTTCAGTTCATGCCTTTGCAAGCTTAACTTTCATAGAAATTAATTTGAGAAGTTAGAAGACTTACATTGCTCACCATAGCTCCGTTTAAATGAGTGCCTGCCAGCTGAGCTCTCCCTGCCAGCTGAGTGTGATCTCCAGCCCCCATGCGCAGATTCAAAACATGCGGAAATGGCTCCCTCTGCTGGCTGTAGTCTTTAGACTTTGGCCAAACGTTCCTCCTATGATGCAAATATCGTCAATTTGCATCATAGGAGGAATTTTTCCAGAAATAAAATGCATAAATCTCTTGTCTCAGGGGGGAAAGCACAATCATTTGAATATACTCCAGGGTTTTCTACTGATACAAAGCCATATGGTAATCGCTGAAGTAACCCTTTAAACACGGGTAAACTAAATAGAAGCCTAAAATCAAAAGCATTATAAGCTGAAGCAGCGCGAGCGGGACAAACGCTACAGCGCCACCGGTGGATGAAGTGATAACTGCGAGATCGAGAGGGATTTATCGTGGACTCATTTACAGCCAGCAAAGCAGAACAATTTTTTTTTCCGAATAATAATTACAGATTGACTATTCGTGCATAAACCTAGTTTCCACCCAAGGTTATTTTGCCGAAAAAAGGTCTAAGGTACGAAAATCTTTACAGAGAGCTGATGGAAATGGAAATTCTTGATCTTTTTTGTGCAAATGTTGACCATCTTTTTTCATATAGCGTATGCATTCTATTTCAATACTTCAAATGTCATGAAAAACTTGCTTTTTAGACAAAAAAAAAAGACCTTTAATCGAGCGGAAACCTCCCACGGTCTCTCTCGAATCCAACAAAATGCAGTTTAAATTATATTAAGTCTTAAAGTTCTGCATAATTAAGGACGTGGCCACTACAGACGGCACTATTTTATCGGAAAAGACCAATTGGGTGGAAACAGCAGATTTCGCAAACTTATTTACACGCATATTCACTTTACCGATAACAAAACAGTGCAACGCCTTCAGTAGAGCCGAGCTGAATTGGTTTCATAATTATTGAATTTTGAAACATTGACTGTTATTGAGCTAAATCGAGCTGCCGCTGCTTTACAGCTGAAATGAACAGATACGAGTGTCAGTGGGGTCAAATCACAGCCTCCAATAAAAACCTCTAATGGTCCAGAGTGACAGTGAAATAAAATAAAACTGCATCAGGTGACCGTAACCGAGAGAGTGTCCGAAACAGAAGCGGTAAGATCCCAGTGTCAACCATGCAGATTCCCCAACACCACACAACGGCCACTCAGAGGCTAATGGATGAATATTCAGGATTTTATTTCACATCACGTGTTCTTTAACTCCTAACCAGCCCTAATGTGATGAGCAGTGTCCCAGAAGCCCGTTAGTGATTGAGAAATTACCCTCGTCATCAGAGTCTGAGGAGTCCACAGGCGGCTCGAGCGGCAAACACGAGACCTCTGACATAAACACACACACAGTGAGCTCTTAAAACTCCTGTGAGACTTTACTACGGCTCACAACTCCAACTTTATCAATCAAATGTGATTTATATAGCGCCTTACAACAACCAAAAGGAGCACAAGGCGCTTTCCAGTAAAAACAGCAAAGGACAACAGAAAGTAACAACATAATTGTACATAAAACAGCAGTCAAGTCCGAGGCTACATGTTAAAAGCTAGTATGAATAAATGTGTTTTCAGCTGCGATTTAAAAACACTCAACACAGTGATGTTTCGTAGGTGTGCTGGAAGTGTGTTCCACAGCTTTGGTCCCTGGACGGCAAATGACCAGCCTCCAAACTTTCTATATGTGAACATGGGAAATGTACAGTCTTGTTCAAAAAAATAGCAGTACAATGTGACTAACCAGAATAATCAAGGTTTTTCGTATATTTTTTATTGCTACGTGGCAAACAAGTTACCAGTAGGTTCAGTAGATTCTCAGAAAACAAACAAGACCCAGCATTCATGATCCCAGCATCGAACGCTCTTAAGGCTGTGCAATTGGGCAATAAGTTGAAAGGGGTGTGTTCAAAAAAATAGCAGTGTCTACCTTTGACTGTACAAACTCAAAACTATTTTGTACAAACATTTTTTGTTTCTGGGATTTAGCAATCCTGTGAATCACTAAACTAATATTTAGTTGTATGACCACAGTTTTTTAAAACTGCTTGACATCTGTGTGGCATGGAGTCAACCAACTTGTGGCACCTCTCAGCTGTTATTCCACTCCATGATTCTTTAACAACATTCCACAATTCATTCACATTTCTTGGTTTTGCTTCAGAAACAGCATTTTTGATATCACCCCACAAGTTCTCAATTGGATTAAGGTCTGGAGATTGGGCTGGCCACTCCATAACATTAATTTTGTTGGTTTGGAACCAAGACTTTGCCCGTTTACTAGTGTGTTTTGGGTCATTGTCTTGTTGAAACAACCGTTTCAAGGGCATGTCCTCTTCAGCATAGGGCAACATGACCTCTTCAAGTATTTTAACATATGCAAACTGATCCATGATCCCTGGTATGCGATAAATAGGCCCAACACCATAGTAGGAGAAACATGCCCATATCATGATGCTTGCACCTCCATGCTTCACTGTCTTCACTGTGTACTGTGGCTTGAATTCAGAGTTTGGGGGTCGTCTCACAAACTGCCTGTGTCCCTTGGACCCAAAAAGAACAATTTTACTCTCATCAGTCCACAAAATGTTCCTCCATTTCTCTTTAGGCCAGTTGATGTGTTCTTTGGCAAATTGTAACCTCTTCTGCACATGCCTTTTTTTTAACAGAGGGACTTTGCGGGGGATTCTTGAAAATAGATTAGCTTCACACAGACGTCTTCTAACTGTCACAGTACTTACAGGTAACTCCAGACTGTCTTTGATCATCCTGGAGGTGATCATTGGCTGAGCCTTTGCCATTCTGGTTATTCTTCTATCCATTTTGATGGTTGTCTTCCGTTTTCTTCCACGTCTCTCTGGTTTTGCTCTCCATTTTAAGGCATTGGAGATCATTTTAGCTGAACAGCCTATCATTTTTTGCACCTCTTTATAGGTTTTCCCCTCTCTAATCAACTTTTTAATCAAAGTACGCTGTTCTTCTGAACAATGTCTTGAACGACCCATTTTCCTCAGCTTTCAAATGCATGTTCAACAAGTGTTGGCTTCATCCTTAAATAGGGGCCACCTGATTCACACCTGTTTCTTCACAAAATTGATGACCTCAGTGATTGAATGCCACACTGCTATTTTTTTGAACACACCCCTTTCAACTAATTCAACTAATTGCCCAATTGCACAGCCTTAAGAGCGTGCATATCATGAATGCTGGGTCTCATTTGTTTTCTGAGAATCTACTGAACCTACTGGTAACTTGTTTGCCACGTAGCAATAAAAAAATATACGAAAAACCTTGATTATTCTGGTTAGTCACATTGTACTGCTATTATTTTGAACAAGACTATGTCTCACAAATGCACTTGTTTCATTACTGGATGAATCAGTGGTTTTGAACAAATATTTTGAGTGAATGTTTCAATGACTCACTCGTTCAATTACTGTATGAATCTGTTTTTGAACGAATCTCGAGGGAATGATTCAATGACCCACTCAAATACTTCACTTGTTTCATTACTGGATGAAACAGTGTTTTTGAACAAATCTCTTGAATGAATGACTCAATGACTCACTCATAAAGACTTGTACAATGCAAGTGATACTTGAACCATTATTTCAAGTGTTATGTATAGGAAGGTCACTCTATACATGACAACGGATCTGTCTAACTCCGGTGTGATCATGTCAACGGTTGAACAGACGCAGGCGGATCATTGTCATTTAGGAATAAGATGGCAATCTTTACAAGATTAAAGGGTTTGTTCACCCAAAAATGAAATGTCTGTCATTAACTCCTGTCCCTAATGTCGCTCCACACCCGTAAGACCTCCGTTCATCTTCACACACAGTTTAAGATATTTTATATTTAGTCCGAGAGCGTATGCAAGTGTATGCACACTATACTGTCCATGTCCAGAAAGGGAATAAAAACATCATCACAGTAGTCCATATGAGACATCAGTGGGTTAATTAGAGTCTCTTGAAGCATCCAAAATACATTTGGGTCCAAAAATAACAAAAACTACGACTTTATTCAGCATTGGCTTCTCTTCCGCGTTTGTGTTCAATCCTCAAATAAAGATTCAAACGGTTATGAATCAGCGAATCGATTCATGATTCGGATCGCCAATGTCTCGTGATTTCAGCAGTTTAACACACGATCTGATTCATAACCGTTTGAATCTTTATTTGAGGATTGAACACAAACGCGGAAGAGAAGCCAATGCTGAATAAAGTCGTAGTTTTTGTTATTTTTGGACCCAAAAGTATTTTGGATGCTTCAAGAGACTCTAATTAACCCACTGATGTCTCATATGGACTACTGTGATGATGTTTTTATTCCCTTTCTGGACATGGACAGTATAGTGTGCATACACTTGCATACGCTCTCGGACTAAATATAAAATATCTTAAACTGTGTGTGAAGATGAACGGAGGTCTTACGGGTGTGGAGCGACATTAGGGAGAGGAGTTAATGACAGACATTTCATTTTTGGGAGATCTAACCCTTTAATCCCGCAGCTGTGATTTGTATATTACCTGGCACTGTCCCGAGGTTGGAGTTGTCGAAGAACTGTGTGGGATGGCTGAGGCTCATGGGAACGCTGGAGCGCACGTCGAAGAACTTGCTCTTAGGCGAGTCCAGGAAGGGCCTTTTGGGCGAGTTGACCTCCGTCTGGGTCAGCGGCGGCTGGCGTTTGGTCGGAGTGCAGTCTTTCTTGCCCTCCTTCATCTTATACGCTCGCCGCTTCCACTTGTTGATCTCCTCCTGCTGTTTGCTCACCAGACTACATGAGGCAGGACACCGGTTTGATTAGATGCTGTACATCACTCTAAAGTCTAACGATTCACAGAGACTCAGATACAGCCAAGCGCTAACGGCAAACATTTACAGCCATAAAACACTGCAAAAAATGCTCTTCTTTCTTAGTTGTTGCCAGAATAATAATCATACACTGTTTAATAATCGGCCAGAAGAGAACTGCCCCCCCCGACTGAGTCTGGTTTATTTTTCTCCATCATGCCCTGATGGAGTGTCGGGTCCTTTGGTCGCCTTTGGCTTGGCTTGCTCAGTTGGGGACACTAACATTTCAACTAAAGTTTTCAACTAAATATCCAAATAAAATGTATTTATTAGGTCTTAATTAATTATATAAACTATAATCAGGGGTGCAAACACATGTATGGTCAAAAAAGAGAGAGGTAACCAATTTCTCTCATCCCATTGGCAGATCATTTTCCCTGTTTTAAGCAAAAACTCTCTTCATTTTGATTTTATTTTTAAGAAAACAAGGAAAAATATCTCATGTCGTTTTACTGAGCTAGTAAATGCATCTTGATTTAAGAATTTTTTATATTTAGACTAGAAATAAGACAAAATGACTGAGTAAGAAGAGCATTTTTTGCAGTGAACTCCAAGCTAAGCCGTCAGGAGTGACTCCTCATTTAGAGGAGCGTGCGAACCGATATGAGAGACGTTACCTCTCAAACTGAGCGTTCTTCTGCTGAAGCTCCTCCACCATCTTCTCTTTCAGGGTTGTGACCGCTCTGGGGTTCGAGCCCAATTTGAGGTCAAACTCATCGCCGTTCGCGACTGCAGAAGACATTTACAACACCTATAGTCACATCAACACAGACTCCGGTGCTCCTTTAATGAACTCTCTCATGAGACTTTTGTTCATCTTCAACACAAATCTGAGAGATTTCAGTCCCTCCATGTTCTGAAGATGAATAAAAGTCACATGAGTGTGAATAATTGATTTTTGGCTGAACTAAACATTGAATTGCTCTTTTTGTACTGTATTAATCAGAAAAACCTCCATATTCAGAGACACTTTCAGACCGCAGTGGGTTTAGATTGAATTTAACACGGATGAAAACGAGGCTGTGAGGGATAGAGGGTAATTTACCATAATGTGAGTCTCTCTTTATGACGTGCTAATAAATGTGTGGTGTCTACTAAACATTTGTGAAGTCCTGTGGAAATGCTTTTAATGATGATTTATAATCATTCAGTAATGAAGACACTGACACTGCTATGGCAGCAAAACAAAAACAAACCTTCAGGAGCAGAAAATAGTGCCAAGGAATAAATTATGCATTTTTGTGACATTTCGTTAGTCTTGTCAAAGAAAGAAATATTCATCAATATCCCCAGCCCAGGTCTCCAGCGTTTTTCATGATGAAATGTAACTTTAACGTAGTTTAACGTATATACGAAAAACACTTATTCTGTATTACGAGCTCTCATGTGACTCGGGTACTTTAAAAATGATGCTCATTGGTCTCAAATGAGCTCATTTGGAGAATTATTGATGTATTTTCATTTGATTAACTAAGCCTACTAGGCTCGTTTCAACCCAGATTTGGGTCAAAATTAAGAAACTCAATGGTTGGGTTTGTCCATATTTGACCCAAATCTGGATTGAAAAAACCAAAGCATTTTCTATCAATCATGCTGTAATTTATGTTGTGCATATAGGAGGCCAATCTGGCTGTGTAAGCGTTTCTGAGAGCTAGATGGGGCCAGAGCATTACTATTATTTGGCTGCCAATGAAAGTTTGGTTTTAATGTTGCTGAATTGTTCTTACTGCCAATTTACCGTGTTGTTAATTAAGTTTCCCGTTTTTCATAACATGCAGTGTGTTTCCTTGTTTTAATTCCATTATATAGAAAACTGGCAGTGCACCTGGCATTCTGAAAACAATGGTGATTATTAGGGCTGTCAAAATTAACACTTGATCATTTTAAAGTAACTAATTTTATTAACGCGTGATTAACACAGTGCACATTTTCTGTTTGATCCGTGGCCGAGCCTGTAGTTGGAGAAATCCAGAGCAGCCATTGACATGGGACAGAAACGGGGAAAGAAAAGGCCTAACATTACTATCCTGAAACAAGTGACATTATATGGCCTATATAAAATCTCCAGGTGGAATTAAAAGAAAAGGGCATTTTTACTCCGAGGACGTTTGCTGCAGTCCAAGTGCGAATGCAGTGATAGTTCTCGGTTTCCGCAGCGCTGGTCAACTTGATTCTATAACTTGAGTCAATATATCGGCTGAAGGGGCTTTTGTTGCATGCTTGTAAAGGGACTCTGAGGAGATGCATGAATACACTGCAAGCTCGCTCTCGCTCATATCCGAGGCTAATCATTAACACCTATGTGTTTTATTGAACTATACATTACAATCGGCTAAAACGAATATGCAGGTTACTTTTCTGAACAAGAGCGCTCCCGAACCGTGCCCCGCTCTGAACTAAACTGCCAGGGTAAAAACTCCTTTAATTTATATTCTTAAAATGAGAGAAATCACTGCTTATTCTGAATTTCTGAGCTTAGGCTTAAGAGACATGAACTAGTTCTTTGAAAAACATCTATGACCTTTAATACATGTCTAGTCTTCATGTATGTTTATTATTAGTGAAACCATTCTTAGAGCATCTGCATAAAACATGCATATTTGTCCATACCCATGTTGATTGGTTAAAAAATTAATGTAAGGTATATTTACAACTGATAAAAATGTGCGATTGAGTTGCGTTTAATCGTGCGTTAACTAGTGACACTCTTAAAAATTAAATAATTTTAATCGACTGACAGCCGTCGTAATTATTACGTTTATGGAAATAGTTTTAAGAATGCACTTCTATGCGCTCGTTCACAGAGTTTATCTTAGGTCCCCTAGAAGTGTGGGATCGGCACTGCATAGACTGACAGTCTTTATGATGGCGCGCTGAATAAAGGTCCCAGATCATGCCATTTTCAAAACTTGCAACCTTCAGAAGTGTTTTATATTTTGACGTTTTGTCGGCCGTTGTTAAACAGCAGCACATTCCACTGAACGCACTGTTATTCTTTTATTCCCTCACAGCCTTGTTTTTATTCCTGCCCAATTGGCGGATAAAGCCAGTTCTGCATCGACCAATCGAACGGCGTCTTACATGACTGCTCATCGTCCTGCTGCACTTTCCTCAGGTTCTCCTTCAGCTTGCGGATGACGTCGGCTCGGTGCTCCAACATGGAGCTCATCTGAGCGACTCTAGAAAACAAACGATCACAGAAGAAGGTTAGACGCGTTCATGGATTAAACCCCACGTCACAGGGCTGCTAATAAACGGCTGTGTAATTAACGCACTCTCTCTCATGGCTTGTGGTGACTGCGATGTGATCCAGCTCCATCTTGACGAGTTTGTCCTTCAGAGCGGCGACTTCAGCGGCAGCTGGACTCATGTTCCTCTTAAACTGGACCTGAAGGAGACATTTAGGGAGAGAAACAAGCATGATGTGGATGATGAGAGAAACATCTGAAGGGGCTAATATTGTGAACTTAATTCACAAATGTTTTATGGGATATTCCAATTTCATGCCAAAGCACCATTTCCATCCCATGTGTTCAAATCGCCACTTCCTGGTGCAAAATATCAGAAATAAACTATAAGTGGCTCTCTCCACTCCATCATAAATGAGTGTAGTCTCAGTGAACCCCCCCACCCACCCCAGACACACACACTCTTGAGTTGAGATGCTGGTGTTTGGGAACTCAATCATGTGAGACGCTTCTGGAGGAATTAAACCAAACCATTCTGATCACACACTGACTTTCAGAGCCACCAAACCAACATCTGAGATGCTGCGACGCCATTGGTCCACTGGTTAGGCCAGTTATCCAATCGCAGCCTCTGCTGAGATGGTCACATGAGGGTTTTATTTAGTAAATGTGTTTCCATCGTAGTGTATGAGCCTCTTCTGATTGGATAAATGTACATGCCTCAATTGAGCGCAAACGTTTCTTACGCACTTTGAGCATTTATGCGCTTCCATCACTCACAAAATTCACATAAGGTGGATGGAAACAACTATTGGTTCAACCAGACTGACATCATCTCCACCTATGGTCACAATATACCAATTAACAGCTCGGAGATGTACTTTAACTGGGGAAATCCTAGATATGGTGGTGAAGTGAAATGGGTTTCACGTTCCTGCAGTGCATAGATCTGCTTGCTTTATATAAAATCAAACCTCCACTGTCTAATGACCATCACAAAAGTCAGCTATTGACCAACCTCTGCCTCCCGAATCTTGGCTTCCAGGTTCTGGATGAGGGCTTCCTTCTGCTTTAGCTGGGCTCGGAGCTCCTGGAGCTGAAGATGCTGATCCTGGTTTGAGGAATCAGCCTGAGTTTTCAGCTCCTTTATCTGCTCCTGAAGCTCCTGCCAGACAAACAATGGGAAACACTTTACATTAATCAATTGCTTATTGGTAGGTAATGTTAGTTAATGTGTTTAACTAATTACAATACACAGCTCTGGGGGAAAAAATAAGAGACCACTGAACATGGATTTCTCAATGTTACGTGGTCTCTTAATTTTTTTCAGAGCTATATATATATAAATCTTTGTTAGGGGTGTGACGAGACCTCACGAGATTAAAATGATATTTCTCATCGAGGTGAAAAGCAGTCTCGTGCTCATGCAATGCGGTAATAAATAATGACAACTGTTACAAAGCACTCACTTCAGGAGCTTTTCCTAATTCGTATTGTATATTATTTACATTAAAGAAGAGACGAGAGTTGCATTGTTTCTAATAAACCTAAGCTCTCAAAATGGCGTGCATGTGCTTATCCTGAGTTATAGTAACGACTTACACACACACACACTCACAGGAACACACTAGTGTTGTAGTCAAGACCAGGACTCCTTAAATTCATCTAAAAGATCCATATCTACTATCTGAGAAAAGACTTGTATTTAACGGTTATGAATCAGCGAATTGATTCATGATGTCACGTCACGTGATTTCAGCGTTTTGACACGCGATCCGAATCATGAATCGATTCGCTGATTCATAACCGTTTGAATCTTTATTTGAGGATTGAACACAAACGCGGAAGAGAAGCCAATGCTGAATAAAGTCGTAGTTTTTGTTATTTTTGGACCCAAATGTATTTTGGATGCTTCAAGAGACTCTAATTAACCCACTGATGTCTCATATGGACTACTGTGATGATGTTTTTATTCCCTTTCTGGACATGGACAGTATAGTGTGCATACACTTGCATACGCTCTCGGACTAAATATAAAATATCTTAAACTGTGTGTGAAGATGAACGGAGGTCTTACGGGTGTGGAGCGACATTAGGGAGAGGCGTTAATGACAATTTACATTTTTGGGTGAACTAACCCTTTAAGCGACATACTCTTCTACCCGAGATTGTTTTAGGAGTACAAAACATTCCCTCTCTGTAGCACCAGGGCCAGATAAGGCACAGCCATGCATTCAAGCTCTATATTGTCCCGCTGCGTACAGTTGGGCTTGCTTTGCTTGCTCAGTTGGGGACACTAAAACCATAACACCAAATTTATAAGTTATTCAACTAAATTTACAAATAAAATTAATTAATTCGGTCTTATCTAATTCTATAAACTCTAATACTGATCTGCCAACATTGTCTCTCTCTGATAAATTAAAATAAGCTGATAACATCACTGTTTCCTCCAGAACGACTGTACAGCCCAATCTAATTCTGCTGCAGTATTGTCCTGTTTAACACTGAAGCTGCTCTGACACAATCGGCGTTGGAAAAGCGTGATATAAATAACGTTGATTGATCCGTACCTCCATCTGCATCTGAGTGTGCTGCAGCCGCTGTGACAGATGGAGCTTCTCCTGCAGGAGCTCCGCCTCCGCTTTGGGAAGATCGGTGCTGTGCGCTCGCAGCAGTGTTACGGTCTCTCTTCTCAGATCCTTCAGCCGCCGCTCAGACTCGGATGATGAGGATTTGAGCGGCGAGATCTCAGACTCCAGCTCATTCAGCAGAGCCTGTCGATGAGCACAGAAAGGTCAGGCAAGAGGACAAAAGCAAAACCATTTCAAAACAAATATGCATCACAATTAGGGATGTCACAAGAACCGGTACTGAAATGAAAAAAACGTGACAATACCAGCATTTCTGTAGTACCGACTGCAGAGTATATTCGGTACCCGGAGCTGTTCAGTCGCTTCCGTGTTTATCTACACACAGGGCTCAGACTGAAGCCGAATATATACTAGTGTCTATATTAGGCATCTTTAGTACAGTAGATTTAGCTACTACTGATTATCAAAATATTCTTTTTTATAAACAATGTTTACTTTTAAACAACATGTAGCCTTTAAATGCGTATGGATTTACCTTATAAATAATAAACTCATTACATTTTATAATTTTTTTTAATAAAAAAACAACAACAACAACATTTTGCCGTGGTACCGAAATCCGTAAATCGATGGTATCCGAACCGACTACTGGAATTTTGGTACCGTGTCATCCCTACTCACAATATAACGTGCGCTGAGATGCTCTGTGGCTTTAGAGCGACGAGCGATCTGTTGCTCTTGCAGATGTACGATAGCGTCCGTCTGAGGAGATCTCAGCAGAGCCTTCAGATCCTCGAGCTCGCGGGTCTTCTGCTGACGCTCCTTTGAGACGATCGCTTCGTGTTTGGCTAAACCGTCCTCCAGGAACCTCAGAACACCCTCCAATTTCTGAGGAATACACAAAAATAAGACAACTCAGCTTCAGGAAGGAACACATGGAAAACTACACAAGTCACATTTACACATCAGTATGGAGCACCACAAGGCTCAGGGCTGGGACCGTTGCGTTTATCGTTTCAAAGCAGCTTCAAGGAAACATTTGTGAATTTTCTGTAGCAGGGTTTCTGCAGGTTTCACCAAGTCAAATTTAAGACTTTAAGACCTTTTTAGGACCATTATAAAAAATGTAAGACCTATCACGGAATAAAATAAATAAACACAAAGGACACGCAGAATTACTCATTTGTAGTTGTAATGCAGTGAAATATAGTTAGACTAGCGAAAGAAAGAACTATAAAACTTGATTGTGTTCAATCCTCAAATAAAGATTCAAACGGTTATGAATCAGCGAATTGATTCTTGATTCGGATCACCAATGTCACGTGATTTCAGCATCCGAATTATAACCGTTTGAATCTTTATTTGAGGATTGAACACAAACCCGAAAGAGAAGCCAATGCTGAATAAAGTCGTAGTTTTTGTTATTTTTGGACCCAAATGTATTTTGGATGCTTCAAGAGGGTGAAATAACCCTTTAAAACTTTTTAAGCCCTAAAAACTTTATTTTTGAAATGCAAGAGACCACGTGGGAACCCTGTGTAGTTAATATGACAGGCCAAACAAAGACCGTGATCATACCTGCAGGTACTGTTGACGTCTTTCCAACAGATGCGCCAGTCTCTGATCCCAGACCTGCTGGAAGTCTTCCTGAAGTGAAGCCTGTGCTGGAGCCTGAGCCATGAGGACGAGCAGGTCCTGCAGTCGAGACTCCTCAAACGCGGACGTGTCCCGCTGAACCTCCATCTCAAAGTGTGTCTTACAGCGCTGCGCCAGTCTCCGATACGCCTCCTATAACGGGTTTACCTCAGTTAGGCCAAACACACACTGATCAGATGCTCAAATGATCGCCTCTCTGCTAAGGGTGTCGCGATTTTAAATCGAAATCGACCAAAATGAAAGGGTTAGTTCACCCAAAAATTAAAAATCTGTCAATAATTATTTACCCTCATGTGGTTGGCCAGCCGTCAGACCTCCGCTCATCTTCACACACAGATGAAGATATTAGTGTTGAAATCCGATGGCTCAGAAAGGCCTTCATTGACACCAATGTCATTTCCTCTCTCAAGACCCATAAAGGCACTAAAGACGTCGTTACAAAGCCCATCTCACTACAGCGGCTCTACAATCATTGATGAAGAGGCCAGAATAGAGTTAGTGCGCAAAAACACTAAATAACGACTTATATAGTGATGGCCGATTTCAGAACAAAGCTTCGAACCGTAATGACTCAGTGAATCGATTCATGATTCGGATCGCCAAAGTCTCGATTCAGTTTGACACGCGATCCGAATCATGAATCGATTCACTGACTCATAACGGTTCGAAGCTTTGTTTTGAAATCGGCCATCACTATACAAGTTGTGCACACAAAAACGAATGCTCGCTGCTTCATAAAACGATTGTAGTACCACTGTAGTGAGATGGGCTTTGTAACGACGTCTTCAGTTTACAAATGACTGAAGCTATAAGTTATTGCTACATTATGTTGTTAATAAATGTTTTAAATTTGACAATGTAGTGTGGAACATTGCGAACAAAGGTCAGATATTATATTGCTTAAAAGTCAAGTCTAAAAATGGCATAGCAGCCTGTGCTTTAAACAAAAAGAGGAAGAAAAAAAAAGAGAATCGAATCGTGACCTTAGAATCAAAAATGTAATCGAAGATTTGGAGAATCGTGACACCCCTAGTCTCTGCTGACTCTTACCGCAATATTGATCAGCACGTTGTTCAGCGCAGTCGTTTTCTTGGTGTGCGTGGCGTAGACGTTTCTCTGAGCCACAGGAATGAACTGGACCAGCTGATAGAGCACAGCCCATTCTTCACGATTCACCTCAGATAAAGCATCCGTGGGATGATCAATGACCAGCTGGAGCCTCGCAAAGGCCGCCTTCACACGGAAAAGCATCACGTCAGACTCTCGAAAAGTTCACACGAACACCAAACGTTTCAGACGTCAGCATTTACCTGCAGCTTCTCATCAGACGCGGCCATCTCAGATCTGTGCTTGACCCGCAAGTTACTCTGATCTGAAGACAGGCTAACGTTCACCTCAGTGAGAGACTGAAACACAATGACACTGCTTTACAAACAAGGTTAAAAGGGAAAGTTTAATCTGGTTGTTTACTTCCTGTTGCTCCAAACCCATAAGACTCTGAAACCTGAGGTTTCTGTCCTTCCAGTAAAAGTCCAGGTTAGCAAAACTTCAACCCAAAAAGGTCATAAGGAATCATTTGTTTATTTCGACGTGTCAGCTTCTGAGGCTAAACTCATTTCTAAATCATTTCTGCTAAAAAATTTGGTGCATTCGTCGCATAAGTGCATATAATGTGTGTCTTTAGCTCCGCCCACTACCCGCCTCCACGAGCTCAGCTGTTCTCAGAAAGAATCGGTTCAGTGTATCTGTCTTTTATAAATATGATAAACTAAAGACTCTTGTGAGATATGAAGGATCAACACTACTCTATAGATACTCCAGATTAACAAGAGACTGGCAGAAACTGTGTGCCGTTTAATATTAGGAGATCCTACAAAAAGCTGTTTAATTTACATATAAACACAGTGTGCATCACATATAGGAACACAGAAACTTGAGAGAGCGTCACGCGTTAGTGCAAACCTTACGGTTTCATTAAAAACATCTTATTTTGGTTTCAAATATTAACCAAAGGCCTATGGGTTTGGAATGACATGAGGGAGAGTAAATGATGAGTGTAGATCTGATTATGACCCATACACACACCTGACTCAGAGAATGGACTTCAGACTCCAGCAGGATCTTCTGCTTCTCCAGCTGCTCGGCCTTGGACTCGATGTGTGTGAGCTGAGGTGGAGAACGACAGCAGTGTTAACGTCGCTTACACTGATATTCAACTAACCCGTCTATTGCGTGACACCCAGAAATGTTGAATATTTCGATCTAATATGATTTCTGAGCTGTGCGGTGTCCAGAATAATAATCCTCCGCTGTGTGTTAATAGGCCAGAGGAGAACTGAGTCTGGTTTCTCTAAGGTTTATTTTTCTCCATCATGCCCTGATGGAGTTTCGGTTCCTTTGGTCGCCTTTGGCTTGGCTTGCTCAGTTGCGGACACTAACATTATGATCAAAGTTATTCAACTAAATATACAAATAAAATTAATAAATGAGGTTTTATTTAATTCTATAAACTATAATACTGATCTGCCAACATTGTCTCTCTATGATAAATTAAAATAAGCTGATAACATCACTGTTTACTCCAGAACGACTGTACAGCCCAATCTAATTCTGCTGCAGTATTGTCCTGTTTAACACTGAAGCTGCTCTGACACAATCGGCATTGGAAAAGCGCGATATAAATAAAGTTGATTGATTGAGATCAGACCCAATGTGTAGAGTGAGGTGCATTAAGCGCTCACCTTCTCCAGCTTTTCCTCCAGCTCTCCGCGGAGTTCATCCTTCTCTCTTGTGACGTCTCTTAAAGACTGAAGGATCTGCTCAGCGTGAGTCTTCTCGTTCTCCAGTTGATCGCTCACACCGCTGAGAGACCGGAGCTCCTCATTCAGACGGCTTATCTGCAGAAACAACGGATTACTTTAGGAAACGAGCAGACTGTGACCAAAGGGTGCCATTTTGCATCCTTTATTTCCTGCTATAGAACCACTATGGCACATGTAATAAAATAAACTTATTAACAACTAAAAAGTTCTCAAGCTCAGTGCCTCACTGTTAAATTTCCAATAAACAAACAATATTAGTAACTGCGCTTATTAACAATGCAAAACAACAGCAATTTTATTATTAAATGATTTTCCTCATTTTCAAAATTAACATTTTCCTCCAGTGCCAGTGCTTTCTAAGGGCTCGACATTAACGCTTGTCTGGGACCACTGAAAGAGAATTTTACTAACCCGATTAGACAAGCGGATTAAAATGGCAATAACAAAAAATAATAACTAGCGAATCACCAAAATGCAAGAATGATTCAGCAGTCGTTTAGTGTAAGTGGATAGTGGACAATAGTGTAATATATAATGAACTGAAGGTGGCGCTGTTGACGCTCCGCAGCCTCTCGAGGAGAAATCACAACACGAGACACTGAGAAACTGAGCTAAACATTCAACATTTTATATTTATAACATATGATACAGTTAAACAACATCACACAACCAAGAGTGTGTTTTCCTGAACACCATCATGACTGAAAATGACACTGATTTCATATGACAGCGCCATAAACTATTAATTCACATTAATCACTTATTGAGTTTTTGTTCTATTACAGCAGCGAAAATATTACTGAATGATTCAGTGTTTGAATGAATCGGTTGAAACAAAAATTCAATGACCTGTTCATAACTGACTGCCTCATTCTTGAATGATTCAGCTTTCGAATGAATCGACTCAATGACTCACTCATTAAGACTCACCTGCTGCCACCTACTGGTGGTTTAGTTTCATGTTTAAACACTTTCCAACTTGTATGATTATTCAAAAATCATATCATTATTTAATGCAGTTGTAATTTTTCAGTGTAAATTATTTAATGTGATTGTAACAGCCCTATAGTGTCTTATTTTAATTTAATGTGTTGATCAAATTTAAGAATATAATATGAAACCTGAAGCATAGCGTATATTTAATAGGATTACGGGGAAATGCCCTTTATAAAAGGTAAAAATATCACAAATATGCAGATTTAAATATGCCAAAGCTGACAGAACACTGGTGAGAATAAATAATAATACACACAAAAAACAATTCTAGACAAGCAAATGTTTTACTTGGACAAGTGAATGACCGAAGGAGAAGCACATGAACATGCTTAACATCGAGCCCTGATTCTGAAGTTAGTCTGGAGCCGTGTGAAATGAGCCGATTAACACGCCTACCGTCTGCTCGCTCTTCTGCAGATCGTCTCTCAGTCTCTCTCCCTCCTCCCTCGCTCTCTTCACCATCTCATCCTTCTCTTCTGTGAGCGAGCGGAGGACTGTCTGGAGGTTCTGGATCTCTGAGCCGAGCCGGGACTCTTTCGCTGCACTTTCCTCCATCAGCTCTGCCTTCTCTTTCTGCTGCTGCTTCAGCTCCTGCTTGGTCACATGCAGTAAATCCTGGTACATTTTAGACTGCAGGAGAGAATGAAAACAACAGTCAGTGGTGTTGAGGAGCTCAGCGATGACAGGAAGCCTCACGGTTAGGGCTGCACGGTAATGGTTAAATTGATAATAATGAATATTTTACTCAAAATTATAAAATCACGATTATTCTATCAAAAAGGGTACACTGCAAAAAATGCTCTTCTTACTCAGTATTTTTGTCTTGTTTCTGGTCTAAATATCTAAAAATCCCTACATTAAGAAACATTTACTAGACAAGCAAAAGTAATTGTCTTGTTTTGGGAAAATGCTCAAAATGAAGAGAGTTTTTGCTTAAAACATTTTTCTCACCCCATTGGCAGATTATTTATCTTATTTTAAGCAAAAACTCTTAATTTTGAGTTACTTTTTCCCAAAACAAGACAATCATTTTTTTACATATCTAGTAAATGTTTCTTAATGTAAGAATTTTTTGATATTGTGACTAGAAACAAGACAAAAATAAGCTTAAAATGCGATGAATGGTGTAGCCGTCCTCACAGTCGCGGCTGCCTCCTGCAGGTCCGCCCGGAGCACATCCCTCAGCTTCCTCAGAGACTCCAGCTCCTCCGTCAGAGCTCCGATCTAAACCAGAGAAAACACACAACATGAGGAACGGGAAAACCGGCTCTCCATTCAGCCATTCTCAACATGATGTGATGGTACACTGCAAAAAATGCTCTTCTTACTCAGTAATTTTGTCTTGTTTCTAGTCTCAATATCTAACAATTCTTAAAGGGGTACTTCAGCGTTGGGAAGATGAATCTGTATTTAAACTGGGTCATTAATGTAGTAGAAATTAGGGGTGGGAATCACAGGATAACTCACGATATTTTGCCCACGATAACGATGCATCACGATACCGATATATTGCAAGAAAATCATCCACGATATATTACGATATCATTCTCTAAATGAATAAACAAATTTGCAAAAAGTCATATGACATAAAGTCATAAAGTTATTATTAACAGTTCAGCAACAATGTACTATAAGTACACATACAGCTATCAAACAGCCACACGCTTGACAAAACGCTTATTTGCTCGAGAGAACAGTTTTGTGACTAAATGATTTATAGTAAAGAAAGGTCAAATCTCTACTATTACTTCTATGTTGCTGCTATGAATAATCAGATCAGCAACATCTCAAACTTATATTACTAGTAGTATTCATTTAATACTAGTTAAAAAATATATTTACATTTAAGGAGTATATTATTTATGATGATAATATTTATAATTAAATTATTATTAATTGAAGCACGATCATTTGAATATACTCCAGGGTTTCTACTGATACAAAGCCTTATGCTAATCGCAGAAGTAACCCTTTAAATCAAGATGCATTTACTATGTAAGTAAAATGACATGATATTATTTTTAACAAAACAAGAAAAAATATCTTAAAATGAAGAGAGTTTTTGCTTGAAACAGGCAAAATGATCTGCCAATGGGGTGAGAAAAATAATCTTATTTCTGATTGAAATCTTGTTTCTTGTTTCCGTCCCGAACAGAAATAAGATTATTTTTCTCACCCCATTGGCAGATCACTTAAGATATATTTTCTTGTTTTCTGGTGAAAAATATCAATGTCATTTTACTTATCTAGTAAATGCATCTTGAGTTAAAGCTACACTGTGTAACTAAGTTTATTTTTAGCTAAAAACACTTCTTTCAAAAATATGCTCATTAATGTATATTTACTTCTTTCGAGTAATAAAGTATTCTCGTAAGTTTATAATATGCCGTTGGAAACACATACGGGTGAGGGGTTCGAATGCCGGTCACCATGTTGCTCCTCCATCTTGAAAGTACATTAGCCAAAGAGGGACATACCCGTAAATTCAAGCTTCGCCTTTCGCGTTTAACACTCGATGGCACTCATGGACGAGGTCGAACCAAGCCTGCAGTCTCCCTCTCATTTACTGAAGCTTTCGCGCCTCGATCGCCCCCCGGTGGCCGGTCCCAGTATAGCCGCCCCTCTGTGTTTTCTAATGGACGCGAGGCAAACTAAATAATAAAATTACACTTCAAATATTTTCCCCCCAAAGTTAGTTTATGTCACTGAAGGCAGTTATCATCACGATGATTTCATTTCAGGTGTTCGTTTTAAAAATAAGTTTAGTTTGAGTTAGTTATCTGACGCTATAAAAACGGGGTGTGTGACGTCATGATTGACAGCTGAGACTGACGGCTTCTCTGAGTGAAGTTGTCACTGAGGCACTAACGGACTTTTTTTCGAAATTTTTGTGAGCAGATTGGAGCTTTAGCTTTAATGTCTACATTTCCATAACTGTTTATTTCACACCAACATAATTAATTGTTCTGCATCTGCGAGAGTGTGGGCGGGCTTTAGATATCGCGACTGTACTTCCTGCGCTCTACTGCGCAACTCCGGTCCCGAAATCGCTACTGCGCAGACTCGGTCCCAAGATGTCCGCGCCGTGCAAGGCCGCCTGAAAGCTTCAAATCTGCCAAGCGGAAACGGATGATGTCGAGTCGTCCATATTTTTTTACGGTCTATGGGTCGAACTGGAAGCCGTGTTAATCTTGGACTAAATCAGCCACCGTAGGAGTAAAAACGAAATCGGAATTGAGAGGAACAGAAACTAATATTCACTGGATGGTCATATACCTTTACACCGCTAGATGGGGGAAAATATCACACAGTGGAGCTTTAAGAATATTTAGATATTTGGACTGGAAACAAAAAAATACTAAATAAGAAAAGCATTTATTTCAGTGTAAAATGACCCGTTCTGTACCTGCTCAAGCTGAGCTTTCTGACTCAGCGGATCAGACTCCTGAGGTTTCTTCTGCTTGAGCTCTCCTTGGCTCTGGATCAGCTGAAGAGAGAGATTTTAATGAGAAAACACTTCATGCATTCATTTAGAGAGCCACACTACACATCAGGGTAAGAAAATAGTCACCATCAAATATTGCAGTGTTTATTCTAAATGATTTATATATTTTTGAAATCATGTTCCTGGTAATCTTGAGTCAGAATAACTTAATCTCTTCTCTGATGATGAGGGCGGGGCCACCTGTCAGTCACATGAGATCAGCCAATAGCAAAACACAGCCATCCAATCAATTCCCCACAGACACGATCAAGCCCCGCCCACATCCGTTCTTGTTTGGGAAGCGATTCATTCAGACATGCGTAGTGTTGCTTTCATCAACGAAAATTATGACTAAATATCATCGTCAACGAACCTTTATCACATGACGAAAACAAGACGAAACGTAAATGCTGTTCATATGACGATGGCTATAACTAAATGTATAATGCAATATTGCTGACGAATAAAAACAAGACTAAATGTGGTTTACAAAATAAAATATATGTTAAAATATCTCTTAATTTTCGTTGACCAGAAAGAGACACAACGTTATTTCGTCTCGTTTAGTCGCATTATTGTTATTATTTAATACTTTATTAATTTCCATTGACTAAAACTAGACTAAAATGTCATCAGTTTTTGTCGACTAAATCAAGACGAAAATGGATAATTCTGACTAAAATAAGACTAAAATGCTCAGACTTTTAGTCGACTGAAACTTGACTAGACTAAAGAGTATGAATGTGACAAACTAATACAAACTAAAATGACAGCTTGACACAGAGACTACACTAAAAGTAAAATTAAAACAGGCTGCCAAAAACAACACTAGACATACGAGAAGAAATGAAGACAGAATTTTTATTTTTGGTGAACTGTCCCTTTAACTTCAGTGGCGTTACCTCTCTGACGCCCTGTAGGATCTCCTGAAGGTCTCCGCCCTCGCTCAGTGATGTCATACTGCAGGAAGCGCCTGATTGGTTGCACGCCGTTTCTCTCGCTCGCTCTGCCATCAGACGGTCTCTCTCGGCACAGGCAGAAAGCAGCTCCTGCCTCAACAGCACCATCTGTCAATCACATCGAGATCATGAAGCTTCATAAACACTTTAGTCTGATGCTCCCCTTTAGAAGTAACATAGCATCTACATATCAAATAACATTTATTTATTAAAGGATTCAGTATTTAAGGAAGTGTGTGTGTGTGTTGTGGCCAAAACTGGTACTGCAATCCCTTTAAATGACTGTAGAGCGGTGTATCCCCCCTCCCCCTGACTCGAGGTTGCCAGATTGGCTGCAGGATCAGCAGAACGTTTGTAGATCTGCAGCTGTGGTAACAAGCAGATCTGGCAACCCCAAACACTACTGACTCCTGATTGGTCGATAGGTGGAGGGCGGAGCTTCAGGCGGCCAAAACACAACATGACATCATCAACATCAGCTGAGCTGCAACAACAACTTTATAATGACAATATCCTGCCGGACGACTGCTGTCAGTGATAGAAGTGTCTGAGATTAACATGACTTCTTAACGTCTAGTGACAAATCAGGACCATTTTGATTCATTGAAATACATCTCTTACATACAGTTAATTTAAAGGGTTAAAGATGAGTAATTCCTCTCCCTCATGTCGTTCCAAACCTGTAGGCCCTTCGTTCATCTTCAGACACACAGATTGTGCAAAAACAAACTAAAATACCGACTTTATTCTACAATCTCGCCTCCTATGCAGTTTACATTGCATCACCACACGCATCACGTGATCAGCATAAGCCAATGGAGAGCCGGCGTTCTATATTTTACATAAAAATTAACTCTAAAATCAAAGTCATATGTCTAATCAAGTTGTGTTCCAAATTTGAAGTTGATATCACAAATTAACTTGTGTTTAGGCGCTGTACCAAAAACAGCCACCGGGTGTCATCCACATTCCACTGATTGTTTTTTTTTTTTAATGCATTTTTCTGTCCAAATATCACTTCCATCACAAAAAGGTCACCAAATATGGAACCTTGACACTCTGACCTTTCCGACGATGTGTGTTTTGTCAAGATTAGAAAACACTCATTATAAAGTAGTCTAAATACATTTGGTAATATGAAACATGATCCCGCCCATTAGTGGGAGGAGCCTGCTAGAAGAAATCCAAGTGTCGTTTCCATGGTAACAAAGTCTGATTTCAAAATGGTTTTCACAGGATGAATTTTGAGTTCGTAAGCTTTTAGAATGACACCTAATTTATGATGATTAGCAGCAGGCGTCCCACCTGTGGGATGGTGACATTAAGGCTGAACCACTCGAGTCACATGGGCTATTTTAACAGTGTCTTTACTTCCTTTTTGGCCCTTAAGTGTTCATGTTGTCTATGGAGAGGTCAGAGAGCTCTGGGAGTTCATCAGAACTATCTTCATCTGTGTCTGTAGATGATGAAGGTCTGACAGGTTTGAGATGACATGAGGAAGGAGAGGGGTTACCCTTTAATACACTATACGAGTGTGTGTCTCACCATCTCACTCTTCTCCAGAATTTCTCTCCGGAGCTGATCTCTCTCATCTATGGCAGCCTGCAGAGACTCCTGCAGCCGATCTTTCTCTTCAGTCAGAGCGCTAACGTTAGCCTCGAGCGTCTCCATCTTCTCTCTGGCTCTCTCAGAAGACGACTGGAGCTCTTCACGCAGCTGCAGAACCTGATGGGAGAAAGAAAAGAGACTGAGTTTCCTGACCCCTTTAGGATGATTTAACCGAAACAATAGAGTAGAATATTTAAATAATATCTACAAATCTGGTTTATTAAAAAATTGGGACACTGTACAAATTGTGAATTTAAAAAAAGTACAATAATAATAATTCACAATAATTTACAAATCTCAAACTTATTTTATTCACAATAGAATAGAGATAACATTTCAAAATGTCTCACTTTCAACATTTGAAATGTCATGCCAAAAAGCGGCTCATTTTGGATTTCATGAGAGCTACACATTCCAAAAAAGTTGGGACAGGCAGCAATAAGAGGCCGGAAAAGTTAAATGTGCATATAAGGAACAGCTGGAGGACAAATTTGCAACTTATTAGGTCAATTGTCAACATGATTGGGTATAAAAGAGCCTCTCAGAGTGGCAGTGTCTCTCAGAAGCCAAGATGGGCAGAGGATCACCAATTCCCCCAATGCTGCGGCGGACAATAGTGGAGCTCAACTGACTGAGTTCCTTGGACCTGGCTTTTTTGACATTGGACTTTTCCCTTTCCCAAGAGCACCTATTACAAACTATTTAACTCCACCAGAGCGTCGGGTTGAACCTGTAGCAACAGTTGAGCAATATCACAAAGGAGTTTCTCTGAGAAAAATTGCAAAGAATTTGAAGTTATCATCATCTACAGTGCATATCATCATACGAAGATCCAGAGAATCTGGAACAGTCTCTGTGAGTAAGGGTCAAGGGTCAAAACCAAACTGGATGCCCGTGATCTTCAGCCCTTAGACGGCACTGCAGCACACACAGGAATGCTACTGTAATGGACATCACAACATGGGCTCAGGAATACTTCCAGAAAACATTGCCGTGAATCTCAGTCCAGATCTTTCACCCATAGAAAACATTTTCCGCATCATAAAGAGGAACAAGTGATAAAGAAGACCTAAGACAGTTGAGCAGCTAGAAGCCTGTATTAGATAAGAATGGGCCAACATTTCTAAATTTGAGCAGCTCGTCTCCTCAGTCCCCAGATGTTTGCAGACTGATATAAACAGAAGAGGGGACGCCACACAGGGGGAAACATGGCCACGGCACAACTTTTTTTGATGCGTTTTGATGCCATGAAATTTAAAATCAACTTATTTTTATTTCGTCATCTATGTTGTATTCTGAGTAAACTATTGAAATTTGAAACTTCCACATCATTCTGTTTTTATTCACTATTAGTACAGTGTCCCAAGTTCATTGGAATACATCAATTTAACTGCAATACTATTGACTAACTGCACTGACCGGATGATTTGATCTGAATGACACTAAACTCCACTTGAAGGTTGTGAAGTGTTCAAACATAAATTAAGTTTAACTTTAAGACTCAATCGTAGACTGCAGAGCAACTCACGGTTTGGTCCTTCTCCTCCAGGTCTCTCCTCAGCTGGTTCTTTTCCTCTCGGATGAGTGTCAGGATGTCCAGGAGCTGCTCTCTCTCCTCACTGACCGTGGTCAGGCTGCTCTGCATCTCCTCCAGAGTCGTCTTCTCCAGATCGCTCTCAGCCTTCTCCGCCAGCAGATGGTCTCTCTCAGCACAGGCCGACTGCAGCTGCTCTCGCACCTGGACCAGCTGCCAATCATGGCAGAACGGAGCGTTACATTTCAGGGCTTTTTTAAAGGCTGAGTGAAAGGATTTTACTGGCCCGACGGACAAGCGGATTAAAACGGCCATAACAAAAAATAACTAGCGAATCAACAAAAGCAAGAATGATCATTAGTTTAGTGTAAGTGGCGATGGATAGTGGATAATAGTGTAATATATAATGAACTAAAGGTGGCGCTGTTGACGCTCCGCAGCCTCTCGAGGAGAAATCTCAACACGAGACACTGAGAAACTGAGCTAAACATTCAACATGAAGTTTTTATATTTATAACATATAAACTCTCCCCCAAATTCCCAACAAAAATCCCGCCCTGGAATGTATTTTTAGCGTGCATATGCGCTTTATGGCGTATTATACGCACGGACCCTCCTACCAATGAGCGTGTCATATACACGGCATAAACATGCACGCGAGAAACAGCGTATAGCATATTCCAAAACTCATTTTGCCGTATACATTCGCATTTTGTCCTGCGTCATCTTTATTTCAAGTGACCCGAATATCATTAAAAATATTTTTGGATGACTTGTAACCCTAGAAAAGAAAGCCCTAAATATCAAAAATATGCATATTTAAATACCCCAAAGCTGATTGAAAACTGGTGAGAATATTGCTTCAGAATAAATCATTTACAACACAAAAAACACTTCCAGAAAAGCAATTTTTTTACTCTGGCAAGTGAATGACCGATTTACATGAACATGCTTAATGTCGAGCTCTGTGTTTGAACGGAGAAGCTTTGAGCTGAAGATTGTCTCACCATGAGCCGGTCTCTCTCGAGCTCTTCTCTCTCGTCCGCGAGCCGCTGTGGAGTCTCCAGAAGCCGATCCCGCTCCTCAGTCACAGAGCTCATCCGCTCCAGCTCTCCGCTTCTTTCAGAGGACACACGGTCTCTCTCGGCACACACACACTGGAGCTCGGACCGCAGCTCGGTCATCTGAACCAACGGAACACGTTATTAAAACCAGCACACAACACCCCACTGCAAAAAAAAGCTCTTCTTATATAGTATTTTTTCTTTTTCAGTCCAAAAGATCTAAATATTCTGAAATAAAGATAAATTTACTACATGTCGTTTTACAAGATATTTTTGCTTGTTTTCTGGGGAAAAATATCAAAATGAAGTGAGTTTTTGCTTAAAACAGGCAAACTGATCAGCCAATGGGGTGAGAGAAGTAATCTTATTTCTGTTTGGGACGGAAACCAGATTTCAATCAGAACCAAGATTATTTTTCTCACCCCATTGGCAGATCATTTTGCCTGTTTTAAGCAAAAACTCACTTCATTTTGATTTTATTTTTAAGAAAACAACGAAAAATATCTTAAGTCCTTGATTTCAGACTTGAACCCAGAATGCTCTGCGGTGTGTGGTACCGTCAGCTCTCTCTCCTGCTGCTCTCTCCTCAGCTCGTCTCGGAGGGTCTGAAGGGTCAGCCGGAGCTGGTCTCGCTCCTCCATCAGCGAGGAGACGCTGGCCCTCATCTCCTCCATCTCAGAGTCACTTCTGCTCTCAGTCTGGACCAATAATGAAAATCACAGCCATTAGTAAAGCTAAACATGTGAGGGTGCGTCTGCCTGTTAGTGTTGTCAAAAGTTACAGCTCAACAGCGCTCAAAGCGTCACGTTTTTAACATTTCAGTATCGATGTGGTATCGAGGTCGATACTTTTGACAACATTACTGCCTGAATGTCGACCACGTAGTAAAAAAACATAGCCCACCTGCTGAGACTGCAGCTCCTGTATGGTGCTCTGAAGAGCCTTCACCTTCTCAAGAGCTCCTCTCAGCTCATCCTGATTTTCAATCATCTGCATTTGAAAAAGATGAGATATTTAATACAAGGAACAAATGCAAGAAGATCCCAAGATATAGAAAAGTCAGCCCAATCTGGATCAGCTGCACAGACACTTCATGACCAGAATGCACTGCACTCACTTCTGCTTATAAACAAGGACAATCATCTTTTTCGCAGCCGGTTTACACTACCATTTAAAATCTTTTACTTAGCAAGGATGCATTAAGTTGATCAAAAGTGACATTTGTAATATTACAAAAGATTCTATTTAAAATAGATGCTATTCAAAGAAACCATGTTTCCACAAAGCTGAACGGTTTTCTGTATTCATAAATCAAATATGTCTTGAGCAGCAAATCATAATACTTGAACCTGGACCAGTCACATAGTAAGGGTCTTTTTATTTATTTATTGGGATTCAGATCTGAAATCTGAATAATCTTTCCATTGATGTATGGTTTGTTAGGATAGGACAGTATCTGAAAATCTGGAATCTGAGGGTGCTAATAAATCTAAATATTGAGGAAATCTCCTTTAAAGTTCTCCAGATGAAGTCCTTAGCAATGCATATCACTACTAATAATACATTTATGCTATATTTATGGTAGGACATTAACACAATATCTTCATGGAGGATGATCTTAATATCCTAATGATTTCTGGCATAAAAAAAAAGATAATTTTGACCCTTATAATGTATTATTGGCTACAGATATACCCGTGAGATGACTAGTGTTGATCATCAGATCCTCATATTAGAGTGATTAGTGATCATGTGACTCTGAAGACTGCAGTAATGATGATCAGGAATAAATCACACTTTACTATATATTCACAGAGAGAACAGATGATCTACACTGGAGGAATATTACACTGATTACTGGAGTTATGAGCAGATTAATGAGCAGGAGAGACTCTGTCAAAAACCCCAATGCCGTTTTCATGACGACTCATTTCCATCTCACCATTTCGACATTCTCCTGCAGGTCAGACTTTAACTGGCTCTTCTCCTCAGTCACAGCATCCAGCTCTTCTTTAAGCATCTGGATCTGTGAGAATAAATCCACTCATTATTAAAGCATCATGATCATCAGTAAGAGGTGTTGGTGAAGGTCTCAGCCTACCCGCTGGAGGAGTTCATCCTGATGTGTGTCCGTCTGCGGGCCGCTGCGCTCCTGCTGAACCTGCATGAGCTGAAACACACACAAATGCACAATTGGTTTATGTGGTTTACATGGACTCTCCATAGGCGTAATAGATTTTACACAGCTTTCTATCAGAACCAGCATTAACTTCTGGAGCAGTTTGAGCTCCAGTAGCTCGTCTGTTTGATCGGACCCCACGGGCCAGCCTTCGCTCCCCACGGTCATCAATGAGCCTTGGCCGCCCATGACCCTGTGGCCGGTTCTCCACTGGTCCTTCCTTGGAGCACTTTTGATAGATACTGACCACTGCAGACCGGGAACAGCCCACAAGAGCTGCAGTTTTGGAGATGCTCTGACCCAGTCGTCTAGCCGTCACAATCTGGCCAAACTCGCTCAAATCCTTACGCTTGCCCATTTCTCCTGCTTCACACACATCAACTCTGAGGACTAAATGTTCACTTGCTGCCTAATATATCCCACCCACTAACAGGAGATGAAGAGATCATCAGTGCTATTCACAGGTCACGCCTGATCAGTGTAGGTCCTCTTTAATGTTTATATTTTAATTTAAAAGCTGAATTCAGTATTTACCATCCCATTAGTGTCCTCCAGGTCCCTCTTGAGCTGGTCCCTCTCGTCTCTCAGGCCCTGTAGGATCTCCTGCAGCTGCTCTCGCTCTTCAGAGATGGAGTTGATGGTGCGGCGCAGGTTCTCCGTCTCATCCGGCTCTCTCTGGACTCGCTCCATCTGCTCCGACAGAAGAGCGTCTCTCTCTCCGCTGACACACTCCAGCTCAGAGCTCAACTGCAGAGACTGACCATGAGGAGAACAGCGTCAAAGGGGCACTTCACACACAAAGCAATTATTCACTTTCATCTGACTTTGTCATTTTCAGAACATGGAGGGATCAAAATCTCAGGTTTGTGTTGAAGATGAACAAAAGTCTTGTGTCTGAACGACATGAGAAAGTGCATTAAAGGGTCACTTCACACACAAACTACTTTTCTTTTATTAATTCCTCCTGTGGTTGGACAGCCGTCAGACCTCCGTTCATCTTCACACACAGATGAAGATATTAGTGTTGAAATCCTCATGATTCGGATCGCGTTTCAAACTGCTGAAATCACAAGACTTTGGCGATCCGAATCATGAGTCGATTCACTGACTCATAACAGTTCGAATCATGAATCGATTCACTGACTCGTAACGGTTCGAAGCTTTGTTCTGAAATCGGCCATCACTATATAAGTCGTTATTTAGTGTTTTTGCGCACTAACTCTATTCTGGCCTCTTCATCAATGATTGTAGAGCCGCTGTAGTGAGATGGGCTTTGTAACGACGTCTTTAGTGCCTTTATGGGTCTTGAGAGAGGAAATGACATTGGTGTCAATGAAGGCCTTTCTGAGCCATCGGATTTCAACACTAATATCTTCATCTGTGTGTGAAGATGAACGGACGTCTCGGTGTGGTAGTCAGTGGGAGTGTGTGTGTGGTGTAAAGTGTGTGTGTGCACCTTCTGCATGGCCTCCTCTAGTGATGCGAGCAGTGTGTGGTTCTCCTGCGTGAGGTTCTGGAGCCGCTCTGAAGTCTCCGTCAGATGTTGGGTCAGTTCTGCTTCCTTCAGCTGAGCATCCACCAGATCGCTCTCCATCTTCAGCAGCTCATCCGGATCTTTCATCAAAGCATCTCGCTCTTCTCGGACCGAACGCAGCTCTTCCGACAGACAGCACACCTGACGAAATAGCAAATTTAGCCACATGTGTCAAGATGCTGTGACATCAGAGCTGAGTGTCAGATCTCCACCTGTGCAGATGACTCTTGAAGCTCCAATGTCAGCTGGTTCCTCTGCTTGGTTAAAGTCTCAAGCTCTTCCTTTTGTGTGTGGATCTGCAGAACACGTAACACCATCAGATTAACACACACACGTTTGTTTTTGTGACATATGGGGACATTCCATAGGTGTAATGTTTTTTTACTGTACAAACCGTATTTTCTATCCCCTTACACTGCCCCTAAACCTACCCATCACACACACACACAGCCCCTAAACCTACCCATCACACACACACTGCCCCTAAACCTACCCATCACACACACACACAGCCCCTAAACCTACCCATCACACACACACTGCCCCTAAACCTACCCATC
The DNA here is from genome assembly GCF_024679245.1 of Pseudorasbora parva. Lineage (NCBI taxonomy): Eukaryota > Metazoa > Chordata > Actinopteri > Cypriniformes > Gobionidae > Pseudorasbora > Pseudorasbora parva. The sequence continues at coordinate 58,093,350 of NC_090175.1, forward strand.
ACACACACACACACACAGCCCCTAAACCTATCCATCACAGGAAACATTCTGCATTTTTACTTTCTCATAAAAACTCCTCCTGTGTGATTTATAAGCCTTTTGTAAAGTGGGGCCATGGGTAATGTCCTCATATTTCACCCTCTCCTGTAATACCTGTGTCATACCCATGGCATTATACACATTTGTGTCCTCATATGTCACAAAAACATGCCCACACACACACACACACCTGCTGAAGCAGAGCGCTGGAATCATGCTGTTCTTGAGTCAAACGTTGCTGCTGCTCCTGGAGCTCGGACTGAACCTGCAGCATCTAAAACAAAACACTTCCTTTAAACCTGCTTTACAGATATTCCTACATCACAAAACTAGCCAGCGTTTCTAGGGGTGTAACAACACACTCGTGTCACAATTCAATACTCACGATACGATGTGTCCCGATATTTTAACAAGACTTTTTTTTACTACATTTTTATTATTATTAAATATAATTATTATTATTTGTGTATTGTTATTATTATTAGGACCCACAAATATGCTCCCATTGCATCATTATATATTATATTCAACATTATATATAGTCATTTAATGTAATAATGTCACTGAAACTCCCAGCACTTCTCAGGCATTGCTCATTCTCTCCCGGTGCTCATCGCATCCCGCCTCTCCTGCTATTAATGCACTATACATATAAGAATAAACCATCTAAATGCTTTGAACAATCATACTACTGAAACTAAATGTGTTCTGGTGATTTAAATGGTGTTTGTGCTTTGACTTTGAGGAGTGTGTGTGTGCTTCAGATGATCAATGTTCTCCGTCACAGCTCTAATCGTCAGAATGAACGCTAGTCTCAAACTGTAAATGTTCAGTTCATCTTTAACTCTAATTCTGCTTTAACTCTCGTGTTGTTTCTCAATCATCCGAGCGTCCGTGTTTACTACAGTAAGAGTAAATCGGTTCATCATAAGCCGTCGCTCGTCTCTTCAGAAGACTTGGGTTCGGATTAGAAACTCGATTAGTTATTTTTACGATGTCTTTATGACATTTTAAGTTTGAGAGGAATAATGAACAATAAATGCAGCGACATAAATCCTCACTATAACAAGCAAAAGTAATTGTCTTGTTTTGGGAAAAAATAACTCAAAATGAAGAGAGTTTTTGCTTAAAATAAGATAAATAATCTGCCAGTGGGGCAAAAACTCTCTTCATTTTGAGTTATTTTTTCCCAAAACAAGACAATTACTTTTGCTTGACTAGTAAATGCTTCTTGTTTTAAGAATTTTTAGATATTTAGACTAGAAACAAGACAGAAATACTAAGTAAGAACAGCATTTTTGCAGTGTGAGCCCACCACACCAATGGGACGCACTGCTAGCACTCCTCTTACTACATGTGTAGAGTATTAAGGAGTGAAGCTGAGTCTCTCACCATCTCATTCTTCTCTTCCAGACGCTGTAGTCTCTCCTGAAGCTGATCTCTCTCCTCCATTACGGATGTGAGATTTGCTTTCGTTTTCTCCATCGCCTCAGACAGCTCGTGGCGGTCCGATGATGTCTCGGACAGCAGTCGCTCCTTCTCTTCTGTCAGCTGCTTTATCTGCAAACAAACAGGACGCGCTTTAACACCGAGATCAGCCGTGTGTGGATGCATTCATTTAGGAAGAGAGCTTCACATTTCGCCAGTCATGATAAATGTTAAACTGCACAACCCTGGATGGCAACTCAAAAAAGGGAAAACACACAATCATGGTTAACATTGAACACAAATAAGGGTGGGCAATATTGCTAAAATCTTAATCACATTGCAAGTTCTTTATGATATACACTATATCCCCAAAAGGGTATTCCTCAAGGTTTAGGAGTGTGTTTATGGGGATTTTTGCCCATTCTTCTAGAAGCTCATTTGTGAGGCCAGGCACTGATGTTGGACGAGAAGGCCTGGCTCTCAGTCTCCGCTCTAATTCATCCCAAAGCTGTTCTATCGGGTTGAGCTCAGGACTCTGTGCAGGCAAGTCCAGTTCCTCCACACCAAACTCCTCATCCATGTCTTTATGGAGCGACGCTTTGTGCACTGGAGCGCAGTCATGCTGGGACAGGAATGTTCCCAAACTGTTCCCACAAAGTTGGGAGCATGAAATTGTCCAAAATGTCTTGAAGCATTTAGAGTTTCTTTCACTGGAACTAAGGGCCCAATCCCAACATCTGAAAAACAATCTCACGCCATAATCCCCCCTCCACCAAACTTTACACTCGGCACAATGCAGTCAGGCATGTATGCATCACAATCGTGCGGCTCAAGGGGTATTCAGTTAAGCCCCTTTCACACTGTGATTCCAGCAAATACACGGATAATGCGACCCGGCATTTGTTCCCGGGCCGCTAGATTTGGTCCATTCTCACTGCCAGCGAAATACCGTAATATGTGCGCTCACACACAACCCGTAACGGTCCCGGGTCGAGCTGACACGTGACATCCTGACGTGACGTATAACGGCGAGCGATCTCAGCTTCAGCGCGGATAGTAAGGAGCTCCGTGGTCTCGACTTGTGTCCAGTTTGCGCTCATTTCTGCTCGTTTAATTTTAGTTTCTTTTGTATCCGAACACTCTCTGCGTTTAAAACACCGATGAGCTCTTCTGGCACTGCAGGGTTGTGTTATTGAAGAAACAAGCTCTAAGAGTCGCACGATAACTACACACACGCTGCGGCATTAGTTTCGGCTTTTGTTCACACAGCGCTCGTCCCGGATCGAACCCCGCAATGTTACTAGAGCCCCGACCCGGGTTCAGTTCGTAATCAATTCCGGGACGTGGTGCTTTCACACAGAAGGCGACCCGGCAATGCTCCGGGAATATTGCGGGTCCGACGTGCAGTGTGAAAGGGGGTAAAGTAATGGCCAAAAATAGGAAGTGAAGAAAATAAAAGTAAAATGAAACAGCATTCGTATGGAAGCTCGTTTCAGCCACTAAATATCTTAAAAGAAAATTGCGACTTACTTGCAATTCTGACTTTTTTCTCAGAACTGCAAGATAGAAACTCAGAAACACCTTTTTTTTTTTGCACATGCTCTCTTGAGCTGTTCATAACTTTAATATTAGCACATACTGCAGTAGACAGCATATTACCACAATGTGCATCATAAACGTGACCCTGGAGCTCAACACCAGTCATGTGTCTCGCGGGTATATCTCTGGGAATAGCTAACAATACATTATAAGGGTCAAAATTATACATTTTTCTTTTATGCCAAAAATCATTAGGATATTAAGATCATGTTCCATGAGGATATTTAGCAGATGTCCTACCATAAATATATCATAAATGTATTATTAGTAGTAATTTGCATTGCTGAGGACTTCATTTGGACAACTTTAAAGGAGATTTAAAACTTTAAATCACTCTCAGATTCCAGATTTTCCAAATATTGTCCTATCAAACCACACATCGCTGGAAAGATTATTTATATAGCTTTCAGATTATCTATACATCTCAATAAATGTTTTTTTTTTTTTTTAAATGACCCTTATGACTGGTTTTGTGGTCCAGGTTCACAGTCTAGACTTTTAGGGAATGATAAAATCACATTGCTGTGAAGGTGACGAAGGGAAAAAATCATTGGGAAACAATGCGGCACAAAAACAAAACAAAACAAACTCCACATCTTCAAACAAATAAATAAAAAGAGCTGTAACTGACCTGATCTTGCAGCTCATCTTTGCTCTTCTGGTCCTCCTCATGCATGACCGTCTGAACTGGATGTGACTCCAGATTGTGTATTTCTCCCTGAAGTTCCTTCACCTTCTCCTGAGCATCTCTCAGCTCTGCTTGAGTCTCAATCATCTGACGTGAACAAAGCAAAGCATTTAATCGGGTCTGAGATCAACACGTGAGACCTGGCGGCAGGCGTGTGTTAAAGGGATAGTTCACCCACAAATAAAAATGCTGCCCTGCAAAAAATGCTCTTCTTACTCAGTAATTTTGTCTTGTTTCCAGTCTAAATATCTAACAATTCTTAAATCAAGACGCATTTACTAGATGAGTAAAACGATTATTTTTTCTTAAAAATAAAATCTAAATGAAGAGAGTTTTTGCTTAAAACAGGCAAAATGATCTGCCAATGGGGTGAGAAAAATAATCTGATTTCTGTTTGAAATCTTGTTTTCATCCCAAACAGAAATAAGATTATTTTTCTCACCCCATTGGCAGATCATTTTGCCTGTTTTAAGCAAAAACTCTCTTCATTTTGAGTAATTTTCCCCAGAAAACAAGAAAAAATATCTTATATCATTTTACTGATCTAGTAAATGCATCTTGATTTAAGAATATTTAGATATTTGGACTGGAAACAAGACAAGAATACTAAATAAGAGCAGCATTTAATTGCAGTGTCATCATCATGTACCCACCCTCATGTTATTCCAAACCTGTGTGAGTTTCTTTCTTCTGCAGAACACAAAAGATGATATTTGGAAAAATGTTTGTAACCAAGCAGATCGAGCAACCATTGACTACCATAGTCGGGGGAAAACCATTCATGGTAGTGAATGGTTGCTTTGTTACAAACATTCTTCCAAATATCTTCTTTTGTGTTCAGCAGAACAAAGAAACGAATACAGGTTTCTTCGCGATTCCATCTTTCAAACTTTAGTTAGTGTGTAATGTTGCTGTTAGAGCATAAATAATACCTGTACAATTATAAAGCTCAAAGTTCAATGCCAAGCGAGATATTTTATTTAACAGAAGTTCCCTTTCAAAGCCTACAGCGAGCGGCCGGTTTGGACTACAGCGCTGCACTTCCTGCTGTGATGACGTCACTAGAACCGTTTGTTGACTAAAGCTCCGCCCACAAGAATATGCAAAATCGGGGGCGTGGTCTCGTTGCTCTCCCGAGTGGAGAAGAGCGCATTCAGCGCGAGCATCGCCCCGTTATGGTAAGAGGCGGGACCTTTCCAGGCAAAGTGCGCTAAGTTGCTGTCCAATCACAGCGCGGGAAGCGCTGGCCCAATCAGAACTCGTTACGTATTCCTGAAGGAGGGACTTCAGAGAACACGGAAATCATCAGGCCGTTTATAGGACAGAGGAAACAGCGCTGCACAGATAAGTCAATTGTGTGAAAAATAAAAAATTTTACACGCGAAATGAACTCATGTTATATTGCACACTGTAAACACAATCAAAGCTTCACAAACACACGAAAAACGGGACCTTTAAGTTTAAGACATTAAAAAATGTATTTGTGCATATGTACACCTCTGTGCTGAATATTGTTCAAGATTACACATGACTGTTTACCAAAAAGAAAAGGGAACTACTATTATGAAGTCCCTCGAAGCGTGGTTGTCGTTTGTCCCAGAGCACGAAGGCTAGATAAACGGGTGATCGTTGAACTACTGAGATGTGTATTTCTGTGTAACGCACGCTCACCATCTCCACGTTTTCCTCCAGGTCCCTCTTGAGCTGGTCCCTCTCGTCTCTCAGGCCCTGTAGGATCTCCTGCAGCTGCTCTCGCTCTTCAGAGATGGAGTTGATGGTGCGGCGCAGGTTCTCCGTCTCATCCGGCTCTCTCTGGACTCGCTCCATCTGCTCCGACAGAAGAGCGTCTCTCTCTCCGCTGACACACTCCAGCTCAGAGCTCAACTGCAGAGACTGACCGTGAGGAGAACAGCGTTAAAGGGGCACTTCACACACAAAGCAATAATTCACGCTTGTGTGACTTTCATTCATTTTCAGAACATGGAGGGACCGAATCTCTGTCATGACACTTTAAGCTTGACGTCGACTAGTCGCTGGCCTATAGAGGGCGCAACAGGATAAGCAATTTCCTGACACACAGGCTCCGTTTTCAACAGTTAAAAATGACAAATAAATGCTCTCCACAAGACATGTTTGATTACCATCTGATGCTCAAAATTGATCAGGAGAATGCAGGCTTATTGTACACGTAAGTTAATCATCACGCTAAACTAATGTGTGCTGCATTGCAACGCACACACGATCGTGCATCACGTGGAGATCGCGCGCCCCACAAAACCATTAAGTAGCAGAAATGTAACAACACTGTTCTGTGATTTATCAGTAAAATAGCTTAGAAACTGAAACGTTCTTGCATATATTTCTTGATAACAAACTCCCAGCTTCACTATTAGCAGAGACGCTGGCAGGTAGAACTAACTTACACACAATTCATATAAACGCAATCTTTATTGTGCTGCTTTAGCTGTATCTTATTCAGAAAAATGTGAGAAATATAACGACCATAAGACAAAAGGACTGATACAGAAGCTGTGATGTAGGACCAATAACCTTATGGGCAGTGATGCGTCATATGCCATCGCTGTCCTGGGCACAATGTTCGCGTTTCAGCTCAAGATTCAGGGTTCCTATTTGTTAATTAATGACGTCCTCAGCGACTAGTCGACTCTACTTTCATCGAAAAAGATCATGAAGATGAACAAAGGTCTCGGTGTGGTAGTCAGTGGGAGTGTGTGTGTGTGTGTGTGTGTGTGTGCACCTTCTGCATGGCCTCCTCTAGTGATGAGAGCAGTGTGTGGTTCTCCTGCGTGAGGTTCTGGAGCCGCTCTGAAGTCTCCGTCAGATGTTGGGTCAGTTCTGCTTCCTTCAGCTGAGCATCCACCAGATCGCTCTCCATCTTCAGCAGCTCTTGCGGACCTTTCATCAAAGCATCTCGCTCTTCTCGGACCGAACGCAGCTCTTCCGACAGACAGCACACCTGACGATTAACCATAATGGAGGACATTTAGACATGCAAAGCAAAAGCTAGTAAGAGACCGGATGCAGCGTCTCTAACCTGTGTCTGCAACTCCTCCACTTTCACAGGAAGCGTCTCCAACTCCTCCATCTTACTCTGCAGACGGCGCTCCATCTCGCGACTCTGATCGAGCTCCTTACGCAAGTCACACACAGTCTTCTCCAACACTAGATTATCAGTCAGATCTGTGAAGGAGGAACATCAAAAGTAACAAACCCTCATCCTTCCCTCGGGTCATTATGACCCAGAACTCTACAACGGTGATCATCGAAGTGGTCCAAGACCACCTTTGGACTTTTAACGCACTTGAACCACAAACATTGACTTGATACAAGGAGTTGTGGATAAAGTAAAAAAGCAACAAATCCTTATCATTTGACCCCCTTAGGAATGAATGGAATGCTTCAGTACACATAGAAACTGAAAACACTAAAAATGACCAACAAACAAAAACAAAATACAGATTTTAGAAAATGTCCTCATGTGAATCTGAATGCAATCTGAAGAGATAAACTCAAGACCTGACTCTAGGACCCAGTGCAAAAGCTCATCCGCTCCATACAGAACTAAATATCACGTTAAAATATAATTTTATATAATTATTTTTCCCACAAGAGGTCGGCAGAAACGGCCAATGTGAGATATTCTGATCTGAATTAACAGGGTTATGCAGGAAATGTTCAGTTAGTTTGATTTCAAGTTCAAGAATGTGTAGAATGTGCTTCCATTTTTATTTATTGATAAAATATAGTAAATTAAAAGCTACTTTTTTATGCATTGAAAACTTAAAAAAACATCATGATGAAATGAAAAACTTTCTGGACACTTTCTGGGAAGGATGGGTCATGAAGTGCAAAAGGAAGGACAAAATGAGAAGCATGTACCAGTATGTTGCATCTTAAAGGGACAGGACCCCAAAAATTAATCTTGTGTCATTAACTCTCCCTCAAGTCATCATCTTCAGAACACTAATTACGTGTTTTTTAGTTGTGTTGGGGTTTTTTGTCCATCTATTGCGTCGCACAAGTAACCCATATGAATGAGAGCGGTTTAATCCCAGTCTATATGATGCACATGAAGCAGGCACGGATTAGCTTCTGTTCACCATATTTGACCAGTGCATCGATCATTGTTATGTGAATATGAGCCAAAATTAAAAAAACGCATGTCATATAAAGTGATTGTGTCTCTTCAAAAAAAAAAAAATGTATCCTCTTGATTCATATGGATTTTTATTTTAAACAATATCTTTACTCGCTTTTTTTGCTTCAAAACGTGCATAATGTTTTGGGGAAACTAACTCCTCAATATTAGCATTAAACTGATCGTTGTGAATCACTGATAAGACCAGGACAGTGAATTTTGCGATTGCGTTTAGTCAAAGCCCCTCTGCAGGTCCTGCACCTACTTTTCGGCACTTTCCCGTCCAGCAGAGCCGTTAGTTTGGTGTTCTCGTCGAAGGCGCCCATGAGCTCTTTTTGAAGATCCGTCTGCATCTTCTTGAAGCGAGATTTCTCCAACTCCAGCTTGTCCTGGAGCGTCTTCACCGCAGCTTCCAATCGCTCATGGTCTGTGGTCAGGGTCACCTGAGTGAAGTCATATGACTCGGGGTTCAACACTCACACACATTCGGTTTTTGTAAACTGTGGGAAAACTTTCCATAGACAAAATGGATTTAACACTACATTCTATCCCCCTACACTGCCCCTAAACCTACCCATCACACACACACACACACACACCGCCCCTAAACCTTCCCATCCCACACCGCCCCTAAACCTACCCATCACACACACACACACACCGCCCCTAAACCTACCCATCACACACACACACACACCGCCCCTAAACCTACCCATCACACACACACACACACACACACACACACACACACACACCGCCCCTAAACCTACCCATCACACACACACACCGCCCCTAAACCTACCCATCACACACACACACACACACACACACCGCCCCTAAACCTACCCATCACACACACACACCACCCCTAAACCTACCCATCACACACACACAGCCCCTAAACCTACCCATCACTCACACACACACTGCCCCTAAACCTACCCATCACACACACACACACACACACCGCCCCTAAACCTACCCATCACACACACACACACACACCGCCCCTAAACCTACCCATCACACACACACACACACCGCCCCTAAACCTACCCATCACACACACACACACACACCGCCCCTAAACCTACCCATCACACACACACACCGCCCCTAAACCTTCCCATCACACACCGCCCCTAAACCTACCCATCACACACCGCCCCTAAACCTACCCATCACACACACACACCGCCCCTAAACCTACCCATCACACACACACACACACACACACCGCCCCTAAACCTACCCATCACACACACACACTGCCCCTAAACCTACCCATCACACACACACACACACACACCGCCCCTAAACCTACCCATCACACACACACACCGCCCCTAAACCTACCCATCACACACACACACACACCGCCCCTAAACCTACCCATCACACACACACACACACCGCCCCTAAACCTACCCATCACACACACACACACCGCCCCTAAACCTACCCATCACACACACACACCACCCCTAAACCTACCCATCACACACACACAGCCCCTAAACCTACCCATCACACACACACACACACACCGCCCCTAAACCTACCCATCACACACACACACACACACACACACACACCGCCCCTAAACCTACCCATCACACACACACACACACACACACACACACACACCGCCCCTAAACCTACCCATCACACACACACACACACACACACACACACACACACACCGCCCCTAAACCTACCCATCACACACACACACACACCGCCCCTAAACCTACCCATCACACACACACACACACCGCCCCTAAACCTACCCATCACACACACACACACACACACACACACCGCCCCTAAACCTTCCCATCACACACCGCCCCTAAACCTACCCATCACACACACACACACCGCCCCTAAACCTACCCATCACACACACACACACACACCGCCCCTAAACCTACCCATCACACACACACCGCCCCTAAACCTACCCATCACACACACACACACACACACACACACACACACACACACACACACCGCCCCTAAACCTACCCATCACACACACACACCGCCCCTAAACCTACCCATCACACACACACACACACACCGCCCCTAAACCTACCCATCACACACACACACACACACCGCCCCTAAACCTACCCATCACACACACACACACACACACACAGCCCCTAAACCTACCCATCACAGGAAACTCTACTCACGTCTCGCTCTTTGAGGCAGATGTTCTCGCTCCGCAGGAAGGCCCATTCTTTCTTGGTCTCCAAACTGAGCGTCTCCGCATCGTCCAGAGAGCGCCGCAGACAGCTCACTTCATTCACAAGATCCTTGTCGCTCTGCATAAATCAACATGACATTTGTAGCCAACAGGAAAGCAGAATTAGCGTTTCCTAAAAACCATGATTGCACATCGATATGCAGAAGTTTACATCTTAGTTTTTGTTATTTTTGGACCCAAATGTATTTTGGATGCTTCAAGAGACTCTAATTAACCCACTGATGTCTCATATGGACTACTGTGATGATGTTTTTATTCCCTTTCTGGACATGGACAGTATAGTGTGCATACGCTCTCGGACTAAATATAAAATATCTTAAACTGTGTGTGAAGATGAACGGAGGTCTTACGGGTGTGGAGCGACATTAGGGAGAGGAGTTAATGACAGACATTTCACTTTTGGGTGAACTAACCCTTTAAGGCCTTCAATTGTGGAAGGTCAAATTAAGACCCGCAGAAACCCTGAACTAATAGTGCAGTGAAACGTACAAATCTCTGTAGCTCAGCGTTCAGATCGCTCTTCTTCTGAAGCTCGGTGGACATCCTCGTCAGATCAGCCTATGGAGAACAACACTGAGTTTATACGGACGTTCTGCACACGTCTGGTCTTTAACAGCAAAGTGAATGTGAGCGGACCTTCAGCTGTTGGATCATTTCTTCAGATCGCTTCAGATCCTGCTGCAGTCGGGAGTTTTCAGACTCTAACTCTCTCTGTGTGAAGAGGAATTATAAAGCATGTTAGCGATATATATAAGCACTGAACTTGAGGATAAAGCTGTCGTGCACAGTTAAAAATACTCTTCTTATTTAGTGTTTTTGTCTTGTTTCCAGTCTAAATATCTAAAAATTCTTGAATCAAGATGCATTTACTAGATCAGTAAAACGACATGATATTTTTTCTTGTTTTCTGGGGAAAAATATCAAAATGAAGTGAGTTTTTGCTTTAAACAAGCAAAATGATCTGCCAATGGGGTGAGAAAAATAATCTCATTCCTGTTTGGGACGGAAAAGAGACAATATATAATATTGTCCTGTTTGACACTGAAGCTGCTTTGAAACAATCGTGATTGTAAAAGCACAATATAAATAAAAGTTAATTGATTGATTGATTGATTGACGGAAACAAGATTTCAATCAGAAATAAGATTATTTTTCTCACCCCATTGGCAGATCATTTCTGTTTTAAGCAAAAACTCTCTTCATTTAGATATTTTCCCCCAGAAAACAAGAAAAAAAAAACTCATGTAATTTTACTGATCTAGTAAATGCATCTCCACTTCAGCTCTGCGCCCCACATTTGGGTCCAAATTTGCATACGTCATAATTATTCGAAATATGCTGCAGAGCTGAAGATTTGTTAGATATTTAGACTAGAAAAGACAAAATTACTGAGTAAGAAGAGCATTCTTTGAAGCCTAATGCGCTCTGATCACCTCATACTCTCTCTTGCTCTCCTGCTCCAGCTTCTCGAACTCATCCGCGTCTCTCCTCTCATCGATGTCCATCTGAAGCGAGTCTTTGTCTTTCTGAAGTGAGTCCTTCTCCGCCTTCAGACTCTCCAGGTCTGCGGTCATCAGCTCGAGCGAGTGTTTGAACAGATCACGCTCAGCAATAACAGCGCCCTTTACACACAAAAACACTTTAAAATCTCAGGGTTCACACATGCACACAGACCAAATGGTGGCATTTTGTCTAACTGGGGCCTGATATTTCTGTTATATATGAACATTAAACGGCAAACAGAAGGAAAGCGGAAAAGATCCTGTCATATGATCAGGGCTCGACATTAATGCTAGTCCTGTTGATTTTTTGAAGGGGCGAGTGAACGAGAATTTTACTTGCCCAACGGGACAAGCGGATTAAAATCCCAACAACAACAAAACATTTTTGTATATAAACATAAATAAATGAATTAAAAAATAAAAATCAAATCACCAAAATGCAAGAATGATCATTAGTTTAGTGTAAGTGGATAGTGGATAATAGTGTAATATATAATGAACTGAAGGTGGCGCTGTTGACGCTCCGCAGCCTCTCGAGGAGAAATCTCAACACGAGACACTGAGAAACTGAGCTAAACATTCAACATTTTATATTTATAACATATGATACAGTTAAACAACATCACACAACCAAGAGTGTGTTTTCCTGAACACCATCATGACTGAAAATGACACTGATTTCATATGACAGCTCCATAAACTATTCATTAACATTAATCACTTACATTTAAGATGCAATATTGACTGTTTTTGTTCTAGTTCAGCAGCGAAAATATTTCTTAACAGCAGAACCGTAACGCATCTGACAGCAATAGTGTGTGTGTGTGTGTGTGTGTGTGTGTGTTAATGAATGAATCGACTCAATGGCTCACTCATTCAGACGCACCTGCTGCCACCTACTGGTGGTTTAGTTTCATGTTTAAACACTTCTCAACATTTCTTTTGTTTATTCAAAAATACAAACTCATAACATTATTTAATGCAGTTGCAATTTTTACAAATGTAATTGGTAACAGCCCTATAGTGTCTTATTCTAATTTAATGTATAGATCAAATTTAAGAATATAATATGAAACCTGAAGCATAGCCTATATTTAATAAGATTACGGGGAAATGCCCTTTATAAGGCCATCCTTAAAAATATTTTGGTTTGCAGTAACAGTAAAAAAATTTTTTTTAAAAAGGGTCGGTAGGTAGGTCATTTTTTTTTTTTTTTTTTTTCAAATTTTAATGTAAAAAAAAAAAGTTAATTTTTGGTGATGGTGATTTCGTAGGTATGAATTTAAACTGACTGGGTCTTCAAGCCGTGCCTTCGGGCGTGTAGGCTAATTGCAGGCTATATAGACCACAAACAAATTGAAATATTTGTCAAAAACATGTTTATTGCATAAATTTCAGGTGCATTCATTAAGAAAATGTTCCAACCACCGCTAGCTGTCATTGACTCAAAGCTGTCAACCCTCCCTTTTTTCCGGGTTTCTCACGTATTTTAGCTCTTTTCCCGCTATCTTCCCGTTTTAGTATTTTCCAGTGATATGTATTGTATATGATATGTATATGCATTCGTATTTTTACGCTCGATTGTGTTAACTCAGAACACGCAACTATCTGTGTCTCTGAAGTGGCTTGCACTTGTTGCTAAACCAACGCATATGGTGATATAGACTAGTGCATTTGAATATTAAAAAGATTTTTTTATTTTTATGAATTCAATTAATTAAGCAGCTATAACCTTCTCTTTACTGGTAAATATTACAGTAAACAAACATCACAGACAATGGCAGAGCATTTTTTTCAGACGTTATTTTATTTTTGTAATATTATGTATTGTCTCAGTTTTTTTGGAGAGACACTGCCCCTCTTTCCTCCTTCTTGGCAGCCTACATTTACAATAATAGCTTTGATTAACATTAATGATGAAAAAGGTTTAAAAATCGTGATTGTTTGGATTGTTTTTCCTGCGGTCGAGCCACAGCCATTCACTAAATCAGTGTTTCCCAACCTTTTTCCAGTCAAAGATCAATCCTTTTTAAAATTACAAAAGCTATTCAATCAAGAGTAGTGAGTGAGTCCTTATCTTTTGTTTGACAGACAGCAGTAAAGGCTACTGCCCCTTTAAGACCTAATACAGAGATATGCTCGTCTTTCTCGACTGTATACAGTTCACAGGCATCAGACTATGTCTGCTTGGATACTCATCAAGATCGACATGTTGACATACTTTTTATGTGAGTTTGTCCGTTGAAGCGCAAGACTTAAAATAACTCAATATTTGCGCGCTGTAAGACGTGCGCGCGCTTTTGCACGAGCGCAGAGACAGCTTCTCACACTGCAGAGTTCTCATTCGCGTCTTTTGGTGAATATACTGGGTGATGACGGCGAAATGACTGGTATACGGCAGCACTCGCATGCATTGAACACAGTTTACAAAGATAGACCGTTTTGCCCACGTTTTTCTTTTATTATCGCTGTTGTAGTGTAGCCTGTCTCTGAGGAGCCAGCACGTGTATCCATCGACAGAACTTTAAATAAAGCATTATTTTTCAAGTTACAACCAGTGCCGCCGCTCCCACCACGCGCTGCGGTCGAGCAAAACACACGCTACCCATAGGAAAGCATTATGACAACGATATTTCAGACTGACAGAGACAAGTAATGATGAATGTTGAGAGGGCCACTTTTGATTAATTTTCAAAAAGGGCAAAGGTTCAAACCCCCCAAAGCCCTCCCCTCTGCAGTGCACTTGCCTGGTGTGTGTAACGTGTCCATTTTACAACATACAAAATAAAAATCTAACTTTTTTCCAGACAAGTGAATGACAAGCACATGAACATGCGTAATGATGAGGTTTACTCACTTTCTCAATTCCAGCGCTCTCACAGATCTGAATGACCTCTTCTAGATCTTTCTTCAGCTGAACACACACACACACACACACAAAAGAAAAGCAAATGAGGAGACGCATAAAACAGAAGTGATTATAAAGATCACAGCTAGAGATGCACTGCAAAAAAAATGCTCGTATTTCGTTTTTGTTTCCAGTCTAAATATCTAACAATTCTTAAATCAAGATGCATTTCCTAGATCAGTAAAACGACATAAGATATTTTTTCTTGTTTTGTTGAAAATAAAATCAAAATTAGTTTTTGCTTAAAACAGGCAAAATGATCTGCCAGTGGGGTGAGAAAAAGAATCTTATTTCTGTTCGGACACAAAAAAAGATTTTAATCAGAAATACGTTATTTCTCTCACCCCACTGGCAGATCATTTTGCCTGTTTTAAGCAAAAACTAATTTTGATATTATTTTCAACAAAACAAGAAAAATATCTTATGTCGTTCTACTGATCTAGGAAATGCATCTTGATTTAAGAATTGTTAGATATTTAGACTGGAAACAAGACAAAAATACTGAGTAAGAAGAGCATGTTTTGCAGTGTGTACCTGTTCACAAATAAATGAGATGTAAAAGAGATCTCAATGTGATTTTCTTCCCTGGTAAATAAAGGTATAATAAAAATAATAATAGTTGTACCTGTTCACAGGTGTTCTGTGAGCGCAGAAGGGCTTCTGAAGGCTTCTCCAGCTCCTCCACCTTCAGCTCCAGTGTGGCGATGGTTTCCTCCGCCTTCTGCCTGTCCTGAAGCTCCGTCTCCAGCCTCCGCTGCAGTGCCTCCATCTTGTCCTGCAGCTCAGAGAGGGTCTGGTTCCTTTCTGGTGGAGCAGCTTGAGCCTCCATCTTGTCCTGCAGCTCAGAGATCTTCAGCTGGAGTTCAGCGCTCATCTCCTCAGCTCTCTGTTTGCTCTGAGTCTCGGCCTCCATCTTGTCCTGCAGCTCAGAGATCTTCAGCTGGAGTTCAGCGCTCATCTCCTCAGCTCTCTGTTTGCTCTGAGTCTCGGCCTCCATCTTGTCCTGCAGCTCAGAGATCTTCAGCTGGAGTTCAGCGCTCATCTCCTCAGCTCTCTGTTTGCTCTGAGTCTCGGCCTCCATCTTGTCCTGCAGCTCAGAGATCTTCAGCTGGAGTTCAGCGCTCATCTCCTCAGCTCTCTGTTTGCTCTGAGTCTCGGCCTCCATCTTGTCCTGCAGCTCAGAGATCTTCAGCTGGAGTTCAGCGCTCATCTCCTCAGCTCTCTGTTTGCTCTGAGTCTCGGCCTCCATCTTGTCTTGCAGCTCAGAGAGGGTCTGGTCCTCTTGTGGTGGAGCAGCTCGAGCCTCCATCTTGTCCTGCAGCTCAGAGATCTTCAGCTGGAGTTCAGCGCTCATCTCCTCAGCTCTCTGTTTGCTCTGAGTCTCGGCCTCCAGCTGACGCTCCAGAGACGCCAACTTCACCATCAGCTCATTCGCTTGTGGAGACTCGAGGAAATGACTTCTGAAAAGAGCGGAAATTACATAAACATTCACTGCTGAATCATCCTCACTAGCACGTCATCCTCAATAAACCCGTCTCCGGTGCGACGACTGATCTTCCATGTATTCATACTCTTGTGTAATCGACGCACCATCCTCAATAAACTCGTCTGTTGCGTGATACCCAGATATTTAGAATATTTCGATCTAATATGATTTCTGAGCTGTGCGGTGTCCAGAATAATAATCCTCCGCTGTGTGTTAATAGGCCAGAGGAGAACTGAGTCTGGTTTCTCTAAGGTTTATTTTTCTCCATCATGCCCTGATGGAGTTTCGGTTCCTTTGATCGCCTTTGGCTTGGCTTGCTCAGTTGCGGACACTAACATTATGATCAGAGTTATTCAACTAAATATACAAATAAAATAAATTAATTAGGTCTTATTTAATTCTATAAACTCTAATACTGATCTGCCAACATTGTTGCTGTATGATAAATTAAAATAAGCTGATAACATCACTGTTTACTCCAGAACGACAAATTTTGTTGCAATATTGTCCTGTTTGACACTGTGAAGCTGCTTTGAAACAATCGGCATTTTAAAAGCACTTTATAAATAAAGTTGACTGATTGATTGAAACATGTATTGAGAAATGCTGCATAACAATGAAAGAAATAATAGATTGGCAGTTACAAATAAAGTGCTCGCAGAAACAAGGCAGCCAGTTGTTGTCAGCAACAGAGAGGAATGTAATATAAAGCATATTTGAGTGAATTTCTGCCCACATAAAATATAATAAAATCATGCATGGAAACGCGTGTCAGAAGTTCTTATAAGTGTTTCCATGCATGATTTTTTATATATTATGTGGGCAGAAAAGCAATAAAATTGTCTCTTGTCTTTAATAATAATAAAAAAGTTAAAAAAAAAACATGTCTTAAAATATCAGGATACATATCGTATGGTGAGTTCAGTATCATGATATATCGAATCATGACGAGTGTTTCGTTACACCCCTAGAAAACGTGCATTATTCACTGCTGCAGTTTATATACAAAAACGTTCCCCTTCATGTTCATTTTAAGCAGTAAACCGAACTGGGCAAGCCACTGAAGTGCTCCACGAGCGTGTAAAAGCCTCACCCTTCTGAAGAGCTGCGGACGGTGATGTTGCTCATCTCCATGTCAGGCTCTTCCATAGCAGTGAAATCAAAGCGGCTGTCAAACTCATCCATATCTGGACACAAAACAGAACCAGAAAATGCCTCATGAACCTTTATCTAGGTACAGACACAATTCTTAAAGGGTCGGTTCACCCACAGATGTAAATCCTGTCATTAATTCCTCATGTCGTCTCAAACTCGAGAATGACATTGAAGAGAAAAATTGTTGAATAAAGTGGTTATTTGTGTGTGTTTGTTCATCACATTAAAGCTGAACCACTGGAGTCACATGGGTTATTTTAAAGCGGTGGTTCCGTGTTTTTTTCTAGGCTTGGTTGTGTTTATTATGTCTTAATACTCTTTTTTTTTTTTTTTTTCAAAACGCTGTATTTTTCTTCTATCCTCCCTTTATTCCACACCGCTGTCTGTGCTTTGAGCGGCTCGTTTGCTTCCTGCTTCTATGAAGCCCCTCCTTCTGAAAAACACAATGGTCTTAGATTGGTCAGATGTAGTTTCCTGTATTTTTATTGGCTGAAGTGCCAAGCACAGGTTAAGGCCATATCTGCGGAGACTGGCGAGGGTTTATGATGTCACCAACCCAGGAAGAAGCTCGTTGTAGTCCAAACCGGCCATTTTTGTAGGCAATAAACTGCCGTAACTTTAGAAGACAATATCTCCGTTTGCAGTGAACTTTCAGCGCTGTAACTTTGCAGAGACTGTTTATGCTCAAGCAGCGACATTACACACTAACTACAGTTACACAAGTGAGATTGCACGCAAACACCCCTTTAAAAGTGTCTTTACTTCCTTTCAGGATCTTGAAAGTTGCAATGACTGGTGGCTGGTTCAGAAAGCTCTCGGTTGAGTGAATCGTTACATCCCTACGTGCTTCAATAAATGCTAAGACCGAATCCGTACCTTCTCCCTCTTCAGGCAGAGAGAAGTCAGCTCGTCTCTTCTTGAAGTTTGGCTCCGCGAAGCTCATGTCAGTCGAGCAGAGATCCATCATTGGATGGGCAGACCTCAGCAGTTTCCCCCCCCACGTCACCCTCCGCTTGGGGACCTGCACGATTAAAACAAGTGTCAGATCCATGGGCTTCACTGCAAAAAATGCTCTTCTTACTCGGTCATTTTGTCTTGTTTCCAGTCTAAATATCTAACAATTCTTAAATCAAGATGCATATAAAACGACATAAGGATATTTTTTCTTGTTCTGTTTTTGCTTAAAACAGGCAAACATGATCTGCCAATGGGGTGAGAAAAATAATCTTATTTCTGATTGAACTCTTGTTTCCGTCCCAAACAGAAATAAGACTTTTCTCACCCCATTGGCAGGACCTTTCTAAGTCTTACTGGTTTGGAACGACATGAGGAATAATTGACAGAATTTACATTTTTGGGTGAACTAATCCTTTAAAATGGACCGGTTGGTTGCTTTTATTTGCGCTGGCATCATATACAAAATTATAAACATTATCTTGATACAAGCCAACAAAGAAAATCATTAAACATCTTAAAAACAAGAAGGATTGACGACAAGTTGAAGGCATCCTAACTGTAAGTAGTTATTTTTTGTTCAAATTGCATATTTAAAGGTCACTATTTTGAACCACTAAAGGAAAATCTGTCAAAAACGACTAAAAAGTATCAGGCTAAAAGAATAAAAACATATTTTTTGAAGATTTTTAACTCATTCCTCACCAAACAGGAGTTTTCCGTTATTTGTGATAAAATGCTTCCTGATTATTAAGATTATTTTTCTCACCCCATTGGCAGATAATTTTCCTGTTTTAAGCAAAAACACTTCATTTTGCCATTTTTTCCCAGAAAACAAGAAAAAATATCTCATGTCATTTCACTGATCTAGTAAATCCATCTTGATTCATGAATATTTAGATATTTGGATTGGAAACGAGACAAAAATACTAAGAAAAAAGAGCATTTTTTTCCGTGTTCTCCAACACTGAGGTGTAAAGATGAGAATTCGTCACCTTCGGGATCAGGGCCACATTTGAGGCGGTCACGAGTAATTTGGTCAAGTTCTTGATCCGGTCCTCCTGGTCTCGCTGAAGCTGGTCCTTCTCCTGCAGAAGTTGGCACAGAGACTCACGCTCCGTCGCGGTCGTTTGAGTGACAGACGAAACCTGTGAGAAGAGAGAGCGAGGATTGAGATACTGTCAAACATGTAGGTTGGTTATCGTTTGGGTTTTTTACGATACTGATGCCAAATCGAATGGCTTTTCAATGAAAACAATAATGAATACATCAAATTGAATAATGTATTTAAAGGATACTTAATGAGTTAGTTCACCGAAAAAAATGTAAATTGTGTGATTAATTCCTCCTGTGGTTGGCCAGCCGTCAGACCTCCGCTCATCTTCACACACAGATGAAGATATTAGTGTTGAAATCCGATGGCTCAGAAAGGCCTTCATTGACACCAATGTCATTTCCTCTCTCAAGACCCATAAAGGCACTAAAGACGTCGTTACAAAGCCCATCTCACTACAGCGGCTCTACAATCATTGATGAAGAGGCCAGAATAGAGTTAGTGCGCAAAAACACTAAATAACGACTTATAGAGTGATGGCCGATCTCAGAACAAAGCTTCGAACCGTTATGAGTCAGTGAATCGACTCATGATTCGGATCGCCAAAGTCTCGTGATTTCAGCAGTTTAACACGCGATCCGAATCATGAATCATGAACGGAACGGAGGTCTAACGGCTGTCCAACCACAGGAGGAATTATTCACACAATTTATATTTCTGGCTAAACTAACCCTTTAAAGGCCACCTAAATCTGCGTTCTGATTCGGTCCGGTGCATACCGGTTATATAGGGCCATATTGGCACCGGGTTTCGGTACCCAACCCAACGAACGTGATGCAGACGCTCACCTCTTGCAGACGGCGCCGAAGATCAACGATCTCGTTGCGGTATCGCTTCAGGAGCGCGCCTTCATCAGAGACCTCCGTGACGTGAGGGTCGTTCTTCATGCGCTTCGCAGCGCTAGCAAACTAAAAACACGGATAAAGTCAATACATCCACCCACACTGCAAAAAATGCTTTTCTTACTTAGTATTTTTGTCTTGTTACTAGTCCAAACATCTAACAATTATTAGAACGAGAAGAACTAGACAAGCAAAAGTAAGTCTTGTTTTGGGGGAAAATTACTCTAAATGAAGAGAGTTTTTGCTTAAAATAAGATAAATAATCTGCCAATGGGGTGAGCGAAATAATCTTAATTCAAACAGAAAACAAAAAGACACTTACTTTTGCTTGTCTAGTAAATACTTCTTGTTTTAAGAATTTTTAGATGTTTGGACTAGAAACAAGACAAAAATACTAAGAACGAAAATCATTTTTTTTCATGCGTAAAGAAGGGTCTCCTCCCGCACCTGTAATGTGCTGACGGTTTCGTCCACAGCGGCTGGTGTGATGGTGCAAATGATCACCGTTTTTGCATTGCCACCCAAAGAGTTCTGCAGGATCCGGGTCAGTTTACTGTCTCTGTAATTCAAGAAGCCCCTTTTGGAAGGAAAAGAAAGACGACATTAGGGCTGGCTACAAACACAAAAACTGGGTAAACGTCAGGAAATAACTTACTTCTGACTCTCGTCAGATAACTTCTTAATGACTTGACCCAGTGTGAACAAGCTGCGGTTTATGTTACACCCTTCTTTAAGCCGGGCTCCTGAAACAAAATAAAAAACATTTAAAGTATGGCATTTCATTCACTGTTCCTGGTTGGTGGAACGATCTTCCGTCCTCCATTCGCACGACAGAATGATTTTTTTCCTGTTCAAAACAAGCAACTTAAAGAGCAAACAGTAAAACCACACATCTTACCCTCGGCGCCCGTCTGGCTCGCCCGCTCAGCCCCAGCCAGATCCACCAAGTTCTGCAGAAACAACAACAAACTGATTAAACGCAATAAATGCTGCGCAGCCAAAAGACGTCAGAGAATGAAATGCAGGGCTCGACATTAAGCATGTTCAAAAATGTGTGAGTGTTGTAAATATAGTTTATTCTGAAGCATTATTCTCTCCAGTGTTCAATCAGCTTTGGCATATTTAAATCTGTATATTTGTGATATTTTTACCTTTTATAAAGGGCATTTCCACCTAATCTTATTAAATATAGGCTATGCTTCAGGTTTCATTTTATATTCTTAAATTTGATCTATACATTAAGTTAGAAAAAGACACTATAGGGCTGATACAAATCACTTTATTAAATGCAGATGTCATTTTTCAGTGTAAATTATTTAATGTTATGAGATTAGTATTTTTGAACAAACAAATAAGAAATATTGGAAAGTGTGTTTAAACATGAAAATAAACCACCAGTAGGTAGCAGCAGGTGCGTCTTAATGAGTGAGTCGATTCGTTTACGAACAGGTCATTGAATCTTTGATTCAACCGATTCATTCAAACACGGAATCATTCAGCAACAAACACACACTGTTGCTGTCAGATGCGTTATGGTTCTGCTGTTTGGATCTATTTTCACTGCTGAAATAGAACAAAAACAGTCAATATTGCATCTTAAATGTAAGTGATTAATGTTAATGAATAGTTTATGGAGCTGTCATATGAAATCAGTGTCACTTTCAGTCATGATGGTGTTCAGGAAAACACACTCTTGGTTGTGTGATGTTGTTTAACTGTATCATATGTTATAAATATAAAAACTCCACATGTTGAATGTTTAGCTCAGTTTCTCGTGTTGAGATTTCTCCTCGAGAGGCTGCGGAGCGTCAACAGCGCCACCTTCAGTTCATTATATATTACACTATTATCCACTATCCATCGCCACTTACACTAAACTAATGATCATTCTTGCATTTTGGTGATTCGTGAGTTATTTTCTGTTATTGGTGTTTTAATCCACTTGTCAAGTCGGGCAAGAAAAATTCTTACACTTGCCACTTCAAAAAAAAAATCTACTGGTCTCGGACAGGCGTTACTGTCGAGCCCTGAAATCACACAGAAGGTTTTGTGGTTTGTTTTGAACTCACCAGGTGTGACACTATGATGGCTCCATCTGCGTTTTCTCCAGACGCCGGGTCGCTTCGCTCACGGCTCTCCAAGATCTGACACACACACACACGCACACACACTTCAGAGATGAATCTCAGAGTCTGAACACACTCCAGGTCATATCGCTCTTACCATGCGGAAAATGGTGTGAGAGCGGCTGCTGCGCTGGTTCATCTTAGTCTTCCCATAATGCCGGTTTTCTGTATGAATTAATCAAGGATCAGATAAGTACTGCAGCATACCGGAGTAAAGAAAGAGTGATGCAATAAGAGCAGCTTTACTTTCTCCTTTGGTGATCCAGGACAGGGCTTGTTCCGGAGACGTCACCAGCTCTTCGGTCAGATCCGCAACGTACACGTTTTTCTGCGGAAAGTCAGTCGGTGGGTTAAATACTTCACTGCTTGTTCATATTAAACTATGTTATTCCCTTAACTAATACGAGTTGATACATCCCTCTCCCGTCTCAGTGTGTGCTCTTAATCTCTGTGACGCGCGGTGATGATCTGATAGCATTTAGCTTAGCCCACTAAGCCCAGTTCATTCACTATGGTACCAAACAGAGATCAAGTTAGAAGCCACCAAACTCCTCCACGTTTCCCCTATTTAAATACAGTTACACCAATAGCTGAACGACCTAGTATGGTGACACAAAATAAAATGTGGCGCTTTTCTAAGCGGATTAAAAAGGAGAACTATAATCTAGGCGGAATAGCACTTCTGAGAGTACTTCGACTCGGCGCAGTAAAAAGTCCCGGCTGAAAAATTCTCCCTCACACTCTCTCATTTCTGTCAATAGGGAACACATGGAGGTGTTTGGTGGCTTCTAACTTGATCTCTGTTTGGTACCATAGTGAATGAACTGGGCTTAGTGGGCTAAGCTAAATGCTATCAGATCGTCACCGCGCGTCAGAGAGATTAAGAGCACACACTGAGACGAGAGAGGGATGTATCAACTCGTCTTAGTTAAGGGAATAACAGCTTAATACAAAAAAGTGGTGAAGTATCCCTTTAAGAGCTGAAACGACCCCTGGCATCCGCAACCAAAGATCAAAAACTTACATAGTTCCCTTCCCGAATCTCCAGAGGCTTTCTCTTCCAGCTGTCGACGAGCAGATCTGTGACGGTCTCGTTGTAGATCTCCATGTAGCTGACGCGCAGCAGGAACTCCTTCTTCGGACACTGGAAACACAAAGCTATTGAAGGGGCGATCTGACTTGTTTAACTGTAGTTAGTGTGTAATGTCGCTGCTTGAGCATGAACAGTCTCTGCAAAGTTACAGCACTGAAAGTTCACTGCAAACAGAGATATTGTCTTTTAAAGTTACGGCAGTTTCTTGCCTACAAAAATGGCCGGTTTGGACTACAACAAGCTTTTTCCTGGATTGGTGACATCATAAACCCTAAAATGAAAGCAATAACACCACTAGCATGGCCAAATCTGTTTTAAATCGCATTTTATATACCATATTTTTCGCACTATAAGGCGCACATTCAATGAATGGCCTATTTTAGAACTGTTTTCATATATAGGGCGCACCGGATTATAAGGCGCATAGGATAGAAGATACTGCAGTCAAACGTTTGGCTGGGTCTGCGTTATGAATCCACTAGATGGAGCTGTGCTAAAGGGAATGTCAACTAAACAGTCAGATAAAGTCAAACTTTATTAAGCGTTCTGACAACTCCGTTTACTCCCATGGTAAAGTTGTTCAACCGTTGATGTGTATATTAACATTAACCGACAGCCTTGGTAAGCGAGACGGTAGTTTGTGTGCGGATGGAGAGATTACGTCTGCATTAAACGAAAGCACCAAGAAGGACTGCCTCGAAATTCATCAATGTTCATGTCCTGTGCTAGCGCTGCTGCCTTCATTCGAATAGTGACTGTAGAAGCTTTGTAGTTCACCAGTCGTACTGAAACATTTTATTATTATTAAATAGTTTTTATAGGTTTTTCATACTGAAACATTTTGACAGAAGGCACACTGTCGTTTTTTTTTAAAATAAAGGCTTTTAAGTGCGCCTTATAGTGCGGAAAATACAGTGAATGCAGAAATAGTTGCGCCCCAAAAGTTACTAAATGCGCTCCTAAATTTTTCAACTTAAGAGCACAGGTGCACCATGGGAAGAAAAGTAAGCATCAAGCCCTGATTTGTGAGGAGAAAAGAGTGAAATGTCAGCACTGTAAACCGGTTGAGATCTCAAAGCCTTCGCCAACACTTACATTTTTAATAGTTTTGAAGACGTCCGCCATGGCGAGAGGAATGACTCCAGGGTTGTGCTCGCTTCCCATCATGGAGAAAGTCTTCCCGGAGGACGTCTGTCCGTAGGCGAATATCGTGCCTGAACACCAGAGAGTATGCATTAAGAATTAACGCTGACGGCACAAAACACAATGTAAAAGGCCTATGCGCGTTGTTGTGCTCATATCGCATGCATTTTTATTTCTGTAATTTCCTGTATGGTCGTGTTGACTGATATTGCACCATGTCTTAAAGGGATAGTTCACACAAAAATGACAATAAAATCATGGGGTAATTTTCATTTTTGGGTGAACTAGTCCTATAAGTTCAGAGAATCAATTAAAGCAACAGTATGTAATTTTCCATCTCTTACTCAACACAAAGGCGTGTCCTGCATACGCTCTCGGACTAAATATAAAATATCTTAAACTGTGTGTGAAGATGAACGGAGGTCTTACGGGTGTGGAGCGACATTAGGGAGAGGAGTTAATGACAGAAGTTTCTTTTTTGGCTGAACTAACCCTTTAATTAAGCACCGGCCTGTCAATCTGATTTGCGGTGTAGGACACACCATTACTCACCGTTATATCCCTCCACTGCAGACACCACCAGCGGCTTGGCAATGTCGTGATAAAGCTGACCCGTGGTCTCCTCGGCACTGAAGACTCGGTCTAAAACACACGACGGGTCAGAACACACAGAACACGCTCTAATGGTCAAAACCCAGCACAGCTCAACTCACCGAAGCTGAAGCTCTTGGTCTGAGAGCCATCCTCGTCCAGCTGATGGATGGCCTGCCTGTCGGACCGCCAGTACAGCTTCACCGGCTCCGAGTCGGACCTCTCCGACTGCTCCCTGAAAACATCAGCATTAGCATTAGAGTTTGACATACTGAAAATCAACTTTAAACAGAACATTAATGAGCCGTGTGGTAAAACCTGCAGGGGTCAGCTGCAGAAAGTTTTCACAATGTTTTTCTTTAAAGAGATAGTTCACCCAAAAATAAAGATTAGCCCACGATTTGCTCTCCCTCAAGCCATAAGTGCATCTATCCGTCATAAAAGTGCGTCTATCATCATAAAAGTGCATTTATCCGTCATAAAAGTGCGTCTATCATCATAAAAGTGCATTTATCCGTCATAAAAGTGCATCTGTCCGTCATAAAAGTGCATCTGTCCGTCATAAAAGTGCATCTATCATCATAAAAGTGCATTTATCCGTCATAAGTGCATCTGTCCGTCATAAAAGTGCATCTATCCATCATAAAAGTGCATCTATCCGTCATTAAAGAGCATCTATCCATCATAAAAGTGCATCTATCCGTCATAAAAGTGCATCTATCCGTCATTAAAGTGCATCTATCCGTCATTAAAGTGCATCTATCGTCATAAAAGTGCATCTATCCGTCATAAAAGTGCATCTATCATCATAAAAGTGCATCTATCATCATAAAAGTGCATCTATCATCATAAAAGTGCATCTGTCCATCATAAAAGTGCATCTGTCCATCATAAAAGTGCATCTATCCGTCATAAAAGTGCATCTATCCATCATAAAAGTGCATCTATCCATCATAAAAGTGCATCTGTCCGTCATAAAAGTGCATCTATCATCATAAAAGTGCATCTATCATCATAAATGTGCATCTGTCCGTCATAAAAGTGCATCTATCCATCATAAAAGTGCATCTATCATCATAAAAGTGCATCTATCATCATAAAAGTGCATCTATCATCATAAAAGTGCATCTATCATCATAAAAGTGCATCTGTCCGTCATAAAAGTGCATCTATCCATCATAAAAGTGCATCTATCCATCATAAAAGTGCATCTATCATCATAAAAGTGCATCTATCCATCATAAAAGTGCATCTATCCGTCATAAAAGTGCATCTATCATCATAAAAGTGCATCTATCATCATAAAAGTGCATCTGTCCGTCATAAAAGTGCATCTGTCCATCATAAAAGTGCATCTATCCGTCATAAAAGTGCATCTATCATCATAAAAGTGCATCTATCCATCATAAAAGTGCATCTGTCCGTCATAAAAGTGCATCTGTCCGTCATAAAAGTGCATCTGTCCATCATAAAAGTGCATCTATCATCATAAAAGTGCATCTGTCCGTCATAAAAGTGCATCTGTCCATCATAAAAGTGCATCTATCCGTCATAAAAGTGCATCTATCATCATAAAAGTGCATCTATCCATCATAAAAGTGCATCTGTCCGTCATAAAAGTGCATCTGTCCATCATAAAAGTGCATCTATCATCATAAAAGTGCATCTATCATCATAAAAGTGCATCTGTCCGTCATAAAAGTGCATCTGTCCATCATAAAAGTGCATCTATAATCATAAAAGTGCATCTGTCCGTCATAAAAGTGCATCTGTCCATCATAAAAGTGCATCTATCCGTCATAAAAGTGCATCTATCATCATAAAAGTGCATCTATCCATCATAAAAGTGCATCTGTCCGTCATAAAAGTGCATCTGTCCATCATAAAAGTGCATCTATCATCATAAAAGTGCATCTGTCCGTCATAAAAGTGCATCTGTCCGTCATAAAAGTGCATCTGTCCATCATAAAAGTGCATCTATCCGTCATAAAAGTGCATCTATCATCATAAAAGTGCATCTATCCATCATAAAAGTGCATCTGTCCGTCATAAAAGTGCATCTGTCCATCATAAAAGTGCATCTATCATCCTAAAAGTGCATCTGTCCGTCATAAAAGTGCATCTGTCCATCATAAAAGTGCATCTATCCGTCATAAAAGTGCATCTATCATCATAAAAGTGCATCTGTCCATCATAAAAGTGCATCTATCCATCATTAAAGAGCATCTATCCATCATTAAAGAGCATCTATCCATCATAAAAGTGCATCCATCCATCATTAAAGAGCATCTATCCATCATAAAAGTGCATCTATCCATCATAAAAGTGCATCTATCATCATAAAAGTGCATCTATCATCATAAAAGTGCATCTATCATCATAAAAGTGCATCTATCCATCATAAAAGTGCATCTATCATCATAAAAGTGCATCTATCATCATAAAAGTGCATCTGTCCATCATAAAAGTGCATCTATCATCATAAAAGTGCATCTATCCATCATTAAAGAGCATCTATCATCATAAAAGTGCATCTATCATCATAAAAGTGCATCTATCCATCATAAAAGTGCATCTATCATCATAAAAGTGCATCTATCATCATAAAAGTGCATCTGTCCATCATAAAAGTGCATCTATCCATCATAAAAGTGCATCTATCCATCATTAAAGAGCATCTGTCCGTCATAAAAGTGCATCTGTCCATCATAAAAGTGCATCTGTCCGTCATAAAAGTGCATCTATCATCATAAAAGTGCATCTGTCCATCATAAAAGAGCATCCATCATCATAAAAGAGCATCCATCATCATAAAAGTGCATCTATCATCATAAAAGTGCATCTATCCATCATTAAAGAGCATCTATCCATCATTAAAGAGCATCTATCCATCATTAAAGAGCATCTATCCATCATTAAAGAGCATCCATCCATCATTAAAGAGCATCTATCCATCATAAAAGTGCATCTATCCATCATAAAAGTGCATCTATCCATCATAAAAGTGCATCCATCCATCATAAAAGAGCATCTATCCATCATAAAAGAGCATCTATCCATCATTAAAGAGCATCTATCCATCATAAAAGTGCATCTATCCGTCATAAAAGTGCATCTATCCATCATAAAAGTGCATCTATCCATCATAAAAGTGCATCTATCCATCATAAAAGTGCATCTATCCATCATAAAAGTGCATCTATCCATCATAAAAGTGCATCTATCCATCATTAAAGTGCATCTATCCATCATTAAAGTGCATCTATCCGTCATAAAAGAGCATCTATCCATCATTAAAGAGCATCTATCCATCATAAAAGAGCATCTATCCATCATAAAAGTGCATCTATCCATCATAAAAGTGCATCTATCCGTCATAAAAGTGCATCCATCCATCATTAAAGAGCATCTATCCATCATAAAAGTGCATCTATCCATCATAAAAGTGCATCTATCCATTTGTGTGAACTATCCCTTTAAGGCTGGACAGAACATGTCAAATACATAAAGCAGATAGTATGGTATAATTTGAACCTACGATTACCTAATAGTTGGTCAGATTAGTATGAAAGCTTGTTGCTTCCACCACAGAATAAACAATAAAAACGCAATTGTGACTTTTTAAATCAAACAGTCTTATTTTCTCAGCATCTGATGATATAAACTCGCAAATGTGACTAATTAAGCGTGAGATATAATCTAGAAATTATGGAGGAAAAGTCAGACATTTCCCCCTCAGAAGTTGACTAACTTTACGCTTAAAACGTCACAATTTTAAGAGGAAAAAATATGTAGACTGGTATTTGTGAGTCGTAAATAACTCATAAGTGTTTTATTCCGTGGGGAAACCATCTTCCGTTAGTTCTTAAGACACACAGTCTATCCACTGGCAAATCATCGAAATAGCAAGATATACTGTTGCTGCGTTATTAATTCTGTTTAATTTACCTCAGAAAAATATCAAACACACCCTTTGTATTGATTTATGATGATGTCATCGGCTAATAACTGTCCACTCGTAACGTATACCTTTCGGAATTACTCTAGCCTGTTTCGTAACTCATATTTACCTCAGTGCTGTAAATATAAATATTTTCTTACCTTTTAATCAGGGGTCTGACCCTCACACACACTTTTACTGCGGATTCTTCCGCCATTATCGCTCAGTCCATTAACGATAAACTGACTGACCGGCGCTACTGAAACTAACCGACCGACTGACTGACTGAGCGTGTTTAAAAATGTTAACCGACTTTCCATTGGACAGCGACGCGCATGCGCGGATCAACGGCCGCCCTCATTGGTCCCTGCTGAAATACAAAATTTCCGTTGAGGATCATGTGGAATACTATTGGTGGAATGTAGCAAGACTCCGCCCATGGGATTTTAAACGACGCCTCATGAATATTAATCAGATCCAAAATCAAAGATCGTGTTTATATATGTGTGTGGTGTACGGTGAATGATTATTATGTATATATATATATATATACATATATATAAATACACTCTCGTATTTATACATTTAAGGAAAAAAAAAATATATATATATATTTTTTTTTATTAAATGGAGCACACACACATGTATTATGTAAACACAAACTTTTTACAAAATGTATTAATATCATTTCATTGGTTTAATATGCTACATTTTCGATTGTTGTTGTTTTGTTTTCATAAATGTTTACTGCTTAAATATATAATATAATACGTTTTGAATAGAGATAGTATTTTAATAGTTATTTTTCTTACTAAACTCTTCCATAGTGTCAATATGCCCCACAGAACATGCCTCACGTGTTAAATGAACTGTATAAGTGTGGAAATGTTCAATAGATTTATTATTATTATTTTTAATTAATTATTTAGGTTTGTGTCTATACAGAAACTGACTTTTAAAAAATAAACCTACCTAGAGAAATATTAGTAAATATTTCTATAACTATAGAGTAAAAAGTTACATCTAGCCCCGGCCTGCCCTATAATCAGCTAAACTTTAATATCCGGCCTAACAAAAATACATTCTAAGAATGTTTCGCTAATGTTCCTGTTTAGTTATGGAAACGTTTTTTCTGAAAAAAAGTTAAATGTCCTATAATAGCAGATGTAAAATAAAGAGTGAGCAAAAACACCAGTTTTGTGTGTCCCTTTAAATGCAAATGAGCTGCTGTTCCCGCCTCCTTTCAGGAAGAGGGCGGAGCTTCAAGAGCTCATGTTGCTTCTTCGACGACTCTTCCTCTTCTCCACTTTCCCGGGGGCGGGGTTATGTAAATGTTAGGGTAAGTGATGTCACTAACCCGTTGTAGTTCCCACCAGCCGCTTGTTGTAGTCCTTAAAGAGAGATTTCTGTGATAGAATATATCTCCCTTTGCTTTGAGCGTCGTAACTTTTCAGATGTTGTTTATGCTCAAACAGCGACACGACACACTCACTAAAGTCAAATCATAATCATTGTACCATTCTTCAAACATTATGGGAACGTTACTTTTGAATGCTCTCGGAACGTTTCAAAACAATTACCAATATTTAAAAATGTTCCATGTATGAATAATGTTTTTGTGCTAACGTTTTGAGAACATTATTAAAGAGCAATTATTAGCATTATTAAATATGACTAACATATTATTAACGTTACTGGAAGAACGTTTGCACAGATTACACACACAGTCACTAGAGGTGTACTTATGGCAAAACATTTATTTGAAATCATAATTATGACAACTATTGTATTATTCAAAAGTATGTCAATAATCAATGCATCCTATAGACATTTACAGCTTTTTACAAGAATACAAATCAGGTTTCCAAAGAGTTGAGCTACTGATGCACTTAGAAAGCGATTTGTGTGTGTGTGTGTTGTGGGTCACCAGTGACTCGTTAACAGCATCCGTTTCTCCGTTAACGACCGGTCTCACGACCACAGACAATCACAATCAATCAAGGCATTAATTAAAGCGATTATAATTCACTAAGACCAGTCAAAAACAGGTCTCAAAGCATGACACAAATTAGAAATGCATTGAATTATTCACTTGACTCTTGCATTATTCTACTGAAGGAACGTCTATATTCCGTGTAATGGATTAAAAACACACAAATACACATTCTCATGATTCAGATCAAAGAACAATGTCAATGTCACTCACAGATAACAGTATGTTATATTTATTTAATTTAATGTACAGTTGTTATTGCAAAGCATATTCCGTCTCCTGGGGTTCTGTTTAAAAGCCTGAGCACAGAACAGAGCATGAGCACTGCAGAAACGCTCTTCTTCCTCAGTCATTCTGTCTCGTTTCCAGTCTAAATATCAAAATATTCTTAAATCAAGATGCATTTACTAGACCAGTAAAACGACATGAGATATTTTTCCTTGTTTTATTAAAAAATAAAATCTAAATGAAGTGAGTAAAACCGGCAAAATAATCTGCCAATGGGGTGAGAGAAATAATCTTAATTCAAACAGAAAACAAGATTATTTATCTTATTTTAAGCAAAAACTCTCTTCATTTTGAGTTATTTTTCCCAAAACAAGACAATTACTTTTGCTTGTCTAGTAAATACTTCTTGCTTTAAGAATTGTTAGATATTTAGACTGGAAACAAGACTAAATATTCTTGAGTAAGAAGAGTGTTTTTTGCGGTGTAAACTCAGTTTTCGGTCATTAATCTCTAGTGTAAATGCTGAAGCTGTAAGATCCGGAGAGTTTATGAGACGCTGCAGGTGGAGGATTTGGGCGGCTGCTCCAGGATGGACTCGCGCCGCAGGTCGTTCGGCACCGTCCCGTTCGGACCCCAAACGTTCAGCTCGCCGTACATGCCCGTCTCGATCATCTCCTCCTGCCACGGGATGGAGATATTTCCTGAAGCAAACTCGTCGAAGAAGCTGCGGTCGTTGTCCTCCAGGCCGACGCCCCTCACCGTGGAGAACGCGCCCACGTCGTCCAGATCCTTCGCATAAACCGTCTTCGAGTCCGGGACGAAAGGAGGCGGCAGGATCCCTGCAGGGCGTCAATATGCCGTTACAACACAAGATCTAGTTGCATAAACTTAGCCACTATGTATATTTAGTCTGAGAGCGTATGCAAGTGTATGCACACTATACTGTCCATGTCCAGAAAGGGAATAAAAACATCATCACAGTAGTCCATATGAGACATCAGTGGGTTAATTAGAGTCTCTTGAAGCATCCAAAATACATTTGGGTCCAAAAATAACAAAAACTACGACTTTATTCAGCATTGGCTTCTCTTCCGCGTTTGTGTTCAATCCTCAAATAAAGATTCAAACGGTTATGAATCAGCGAATTGATTCATGATTCAATGTCACGTGATTTCAGCAGTTTGACACGCGATCCGAATCATGAATCGATTCGCTGATTCATAACCATTTGAATCTTTATTTGAGGATTGAACACAAACGCGGAAGAGAAGCCAATGCTGAATAAAGTCGTAGTTTTTGTTATTTTTGGACCCAAATGTATTTTGGATGCTTCAAGAGACTCTAATTAACCCACTGATGTCTCATATGGACTACTGTGATGATGTTTTTATTCCCTTTCTGGACATGGACAGTATAGTGTGCATACACTTGCATACGCTCTCAGACTAAATATAAAATATCTTAAACTGTGTGTGAAGATGAACGGAGGTCTTACGGGTGTGGAGCGACATTAGGGGGAGGAGTTAATGACTGACATTTCATTATTTGGCTGAACTAACCCTTTTAGCACTAATTTGTCCATATAGCAATAAGTCAAAATGTAATCCGTCTTACTTTTCTAATTCAAATTGAACCGATCTAACATTTTATGTAACTGATTTTAAAAAGTTAGGACCGGTCTTAAAGAATAAAATTAGATGACTTACTTTTAAGACTAGTCTAAGTGGTTTATGCAAACGGCCCCTGATGGACACACACTAGTGTAGCCACTATTAAGAGTGTGTTCTGCTCATTTATCTGATCATAAATCCAGTAAATAAATGTGTGTTGATAATCCTCATATTAGAGCGATAGATGATTAGTGATCATGTGACTCTGAAGACTGCAGTAATGATGATGATGATCAGGAATAAATCACACTTTACTATATATTCACAGAGAGAACAGA
Source organism: Pseudorasbora parva (assembly GCF_024679245.1). Taxonomy (NCBI): domain Eukaryota; kingdom Metazoa; phylum Chordata; class Actinopteri; order Cypriniformes; family Gobionidae; genus Pseudorasbora; species Pseudorasbora parva. The sequence continues at coordinate 58,126,561 of NC_090175.1, forward strand.
TGATCTACACTGGAGGAATATTACACTGATTGCTGGAGTTATGAGCAGATTAATGAGACTCTTCATTTCTGTGATTCAATCGGGCTAATGTGAGACAGAAACAGCAATCGAGCATATGGTCATTCAGGTTTATTTAAGCCCCTTTCACACTGCGATTCCGGCAAACACACGGATAATCCGACCCGGCATTTGTTCCCGGGCCGCTAGATTTGGTCCATTCACACTGCCAGTGAAATACCGTAATATGTGCGCTTTCACACACAACCCGTAACGGTCCCGGGTCGAGCTGACACGTGACATCCTGACGTGACGTATAACGGCGAGCGATCTCAGCCTCAGCGCGGATAGTAAGGAGCTCCGTGGTCTCGACTTGTGTCCAGTTTGCGCTCATTTCTGCTTGTTTAATTTTAGTTTCTTTTGTATACGAACACTCTCTGTGTTTAAAACACCGACGAGCTCTTCTGGCACTGCAGGGTTGTGTTATTGAAAACACAAGCTCTAGGAGTCGCACGATAACTACACACACGCTGCGGCATTAGTTTCGGCTTTTGTTCACACAGCGCTCGTCCCGGATCGAACCCCGCAATGTTACTAGGTCCCCGACCCGGGTTCAGTTCGGTAATCAATTCCGGGACGGGGTTGCTCACACGTCCATATGTTCTCTAATGTAAATGAGTTGTATTAGCAATTTCCAGCAGATCTCCATTACTTTAATTTGACAAAAACAGCTTAAAGTTTGAGTTTAAAGGACAACTCTGGTGAGAAATGCCCCTCGGGGTAATTAACAGATTAACAGAACGAAGCATTGAGATGAGAACTTTATAAGAGGACAAACAGTTTAATAAGAAGATACTTTATGAAGACAGAACATTACGCGTTTACAGACGGCAGCCATCTTGGAAAACAGTCTCAGCGAGTCGAGCCACGAGCGCTGTGCTAAGAGATGAACTGTGACTGTGAGTCTCATATGGTCCGTTGTTTCCGGAAGAAAGCACTGAACGCAGCAAAGAAAATAAATAAATAAAAATAAAAATGTCCATGTAATTAGATTTCACAAACTTAATTCCTATCGACCAGCTCACTTAGCACAGCGCTCGTGGCTCGACTCGTAGAGACTGTTCTCCAAGATGGCTGCCGTCTGTGATCGCGTAATGTACTGTCTTTATAAAGTATCTTCTTATTAAACTGTTTGTCCTCTTATAAAGTTGTCAGTGCTGCGGTTTGCATGTAGAGACCCTCATTATGCTGCCGTGTTAGTGTGAGCCATGTTAGTGGTATTAACTAGCGGTTTAATGTCACTTACCCTGTGCCAGAGGTGTCAAAAGTACTCGCATACATTACTCAAGTGGAAGTATAGATACTAGGGTTTAAAAATACTTCTGTAGAAGTTGAAGTATCAACTCAAGCTTTTTACTTAAGTAAAAGTGTAAAAGTACTGGTTTCAAAACTACTTAAAGTATAAAAGTAAAAGTAATGTAAGGAAAAAAATGCCATTAAAGACAAAAGCTTAGGCCACACCACAGGGGCCTATAGTGCACTACCCTACCTCCTCAAAAAAAAAATTTCTAAAGCCCATAATGACTATAATGTTATATTAAAATGTTAATGTTGAAAAATTTGGGATGCACTGGCTACCTGTTTCAGCCGCATATATACCCATTGAAAATAAATGCATTTTAGTACAATGGAAATCTACCATTATGTGTACTGCTGAGCATTAACATGTGTTTCCTGAAGCGGAAGATATGATGACTAGTTGCCTATAAGTAATGTTATCAATAACCTTTATTGGAATGTAAATGTAGGCTACATGTGTGATCAGTGTTGCCAGATTGGGTCGACGCTTTAGAGCAGTACGGGCCCTGACTTTTACACCCCTAACCTCATACCCACTGTCGGCCGCTGACTGCTTGGTTGTCACTTTAAAAAAAATTAACAAACAAACAAATTATCCAAACATTTTTTTAAATTAACTTTAATAAAGAAACTAAACGAAATATTACATATATTATATATAAATATTACAAACAAAGCTGAACTATTTTAATGACTGCAGGAGTGTGTCATAAGAAGGATTGTGAAGGGCCTGTGCAGGGCTCAAAGGTCACCAAAACTGCCAAAATAATGTGATGATATTTTATTGAAGAAGCCACTTTAAGTGCAAACAGTGCCCAATTTAAGAGAATGGAAAAAGCACATAATTAACTGGCATTTCACGCGTAATAACACACCACTGCCAAAATGCGTAATTCATTGATACTGTACAATAATCCGCCGACAAAAAAATAACAACAATGCGCTTAGCTTTACTCTGACAAAACTACAGTACCCTTGTGTAGTTCATAGAACATGCACTTAGCCCTGTCAAAACTGATTCATCGTTGATTCAAACCTCTTTCAGCAGCTGTTGGGGTTGCTAGTTGCAGATGTCCTGAGTGTGTGTATTATGATGGACAGGATGATTATATTTATAAAGAGTCTTCGAGTCACAGGTGTAATCCACGTTTGAGAGTTGGTTCACTCTCCCACTCCTTTGTAGAAACGGCTTGTGTATATATAGCCTATACTGTATTGCCACTTTAGCATAGCGATCACTTGAATATACATCTACGACGAGTTATCGCACTAAAAACCTGGCTGTCATGAATGAGCGCGTCTGCTGCTGATTGGCCGAA
>NC_090175.1:58134235-58136735 GCF_024679245.1 Pseudorasbora parva
AGCTATAATCCACAAAGAGCATCCGCACATAGCTCCCCTGCCGCTCCAGGTGTGAAAGTGTGGCATGGAGTGCTGTTGCCACTGCATCTCCTGTGGATCTATTCGCTCTGTAAGCAAACTGGTGGGGGTCAAGCCTGAGGGGCAGGGCTGCTGTAATGTGACTACGGACCAGTTTTTCAAAGCACTTCATCACCACCGGAGTGAGTGCCACTGGTCTGTAGTCGTTGAGGCTGGTGATGTGTGGCTTTTTGGGCAGTGGGACTATGATGGAGGACTTTAGGCAGGGTGGAACAAAGGACTGTGCCAGGGATTGGTTGAAAATCCTTGTAAAGACTCCAGCCAGTTGGTCTGCACACTCCCTCAACACACGTCCTGGGATGCCATCCGGACCAGCCGCCTTCCTCGGATTCACAGCCCGCATTGTGCACCTCACCTCATGTTCCTCAAGAGTGAGGGTTGTGCTGCTGTGGGCTGTGTGGTGTAACTGTACCGCCTCTGTTGTTTGGACTTCGAAGCGAGCAAAGAAGATGTTCAGCTCCTCTGCCAGCGCAAGGTCACCTTCAGCAGCTCTGAGGTTGGTCCTGTGGTTGGTGAGCTGCTGGACGCCCTGCCACACCTGCCGGCTATTGTTACTGTCCAGATGATCCTCAATCCTCCTCCTATAGTCTGCTTTGGCCTCTCTGATGCCTCTCTTCAAGCTGGCTCGTGCTGTGCTGTAAAGATCACGGTTGCCAGACCTGAAGGCAATATTCCTATCCCTCAGCAGCTGCTGAACCTCCCGGGTCATCCAGGGCTTCTGGTTGGGGTAGACCCAAATGCGTTTGTCCACTGTGACAGTGTCTATGCAGTTCTTAATGTAGCACAGTACACTGTCTGTGAACATTTCCAGGTCCTGATGTTCAAAGACCTCCCAGTTGGTCTTATCAAAGCAATCCTGCAGCTGCTGGGAGGCCCCCTCTGGCCATGTAGTAACAGTCTTCATAATGGTTGGGGCAGCTTTCTTGAGGGGGGCATATGCAGGAATTAGGAGCAAGGAAAGATGGTCGGACTGGCCCAGGTTTGGTAATGGCCTGGCCCTGTAGCCCAGTTTGATATTCGAGTAGACCTTGTCTAGAGTGTTTCCCCCCCTAGTAGCACACTTAACATGCTGATGGAATTTGGGGAGCGCTACCTTTATATCTGCATGATTAAAATCCCCTGCTAAAATCTGCACAGCGTCAGGATACATGCTCTGCTTGTTGCTAATGCTTGCATACAAAAGTCCAATAGCTGAGTTAGCATTAGCATCCGGTGGTATGTAAACAGCTGTTATCATTACTACAGTGAACTCTCTTGGAAGGTAAAAGGGTCTGCATTTAATAGTCAGATATTCCACGTCCGGTGAACAGTGACTTTCTATCATCACTGTGTTGGTACACCAGCTATTGTTCACGTACACACAAAGCCCACCTCCTCTGCTCTTACCGGAGATCCCTGTTCGGTCGTGTCGCAATGTGGTGTAGCCTGCTAACTCGATAGCAGAATCCGGGATGATTTGTTGAAGCCAGGTCTCGGTGATAACCAGAATGCATACATCCTTGACGTAATTATTCATTGCAATCTGTAGCCTCAATTCATCTATCTTGTTTGCAAGGGATCTGGCATTCGAGAGAAATATGCTGGGTAGCGGTGGTTTCAGTGGCTGCCTCCGTAACCTGGTTAACGCTCCGGCCCTGCAGCCTCGCTTTCGCCTCCTCTCTCTACGCCGCCTGCGCCTCCTTCCCACTGTGATGGTAATCCACGGAGAGCCGGGACTCCTCGCTACTTCCCGTGGTATTTTGTGCAAGTGTAGAAACTCGCTTGTTACACTCTCTCCATGACATATTCCGATCTTAAGGAGATCATGTCGGCTGTAGATGTTATTCGCCTGACTGAATGTACATAAACCAAGACACAACACCAACAAAAACAACCAAACACGCCACTGACTAGTAAGACACTGAGCTGCTGCAACTGTGTGCGCCGCCATCTTGGTCCTCAGAGGTGTGTGTGTGTGAGGTCCTCAGAGGTGTGTGTGTGTGAGGTCCTCAGAGGTGTGTGTGTGAGGTCCTCAGAGGTGTGTGTGTGAGGTCATCAGAGGTGTGTGTTTGGTCATCAGAGGTGTGTGTGAGGTCCTCAGAGGTGTGTGAGGTCATTAGAGGTGTGTGTGTGCGTGTGAGGTCCTCAGAGGTGTGTGAGGTCATCAGAGGTGTGTGTTTGGTCATCAGAGGTGTGTGTGTGAGGTCATCAGAGGTGTGTGTTTGGTCATCAGAGGTGTGTGTGTGATGTCATCTGAGGTGTGTGTTTGGTCCTCAGAGGTGTGTGTGTGAGGTCATCAGAGGTGTGTGTGTGCGTGTGAGGTCCTCAGAGGTGTGTCTGTGTGAGGTCCTCAGAGGTGTGTGTGTGTGTGTGTGTGTGTGTGTGTGTGTGTGTGTGTGTGTGTGTGTGTGTGTGTGTGTGTGAGGTCCTCAGAGGTGTGTGT
>NC_090175.1:58141735-58154235 GCF_024679245.1 Pseudorasbora parva
TTATAGACGAGAACGTTCAAAGTAAAGTTTTTTAAATGTTACAACCAAGAACACTCAAAGTAACGTTTTTTAAATGTTGCTTGTCTCAGAGAACGTTCAAAGTAACGTTTTTTAAATGTTACATGTCTCAGAGAACCTTCAAAGTAACATTTTTTTAAATGTTAGAGCCGAGAACGTTAAAAGTAAAGTTTTTTAAATGTTACAACCAAGAACGTTCAAAGTAACGTTTTTTAAATGTTACAACCAAGAACGTTCAAAGTAACGTTTTTTAAATGTTACAACCAAGAACGTTCAAAGTAACGTTTTTTTAATGTTACAACCAAGAACGTTCAAAGTAACGTTTTTTAAATGTTACAACCAAGAACGTTCAAAGTAACGTTTTTTTAATGTTACAACCAAGAACGTTCAAAGTAACGTTTTTTAAATGTTACAACCAAGAACATTCAAAGTAACGTTTTTTTTAATGTTACAACCAAGAACGTTCAAAGTAACGTTTTTTAAATGTTACAACCAAGAACGTTCAAAGTAACGTTTTTTTAATGTTACAACCAAGAACGTTCAAAGTAAAGTTTTTTAAATGTTACAACCAAGAACGTTCAAAGTAAAGTTTTTTAAATGTTACAACCAAGAACGTTCAAAGTAACGTTTTTTAAATGTTACAACCAAGAACGTTCAAAGTAACGTTTTTAAAATGTACAACCAAGAACTATCAAAGCAACGTTTTTTAAATGTTACAGCCGAGAACGTTCAAAGTAAAGTTTTTTAAATGTTACAACCAAGAACTATCAAAGTAACGTTTTTGAAATGTTACAGCCGAGAACATTAAAAGTAAAGTTTTTTAAATGTTACAACCAAGAACGTTCAAAGTAACGTTTTTTAAATGTTACAACCAAGAACGTTCAAAGTAACGTTTTTTAAATGTTACAACCAAGAACGTTCAAAGTAACGTTTTTTTAATGTTACAACCAAGAACGTTCAAAGTAACGTTTTTTAAATGTTACAACCAAGAACGTTCAAAGTAACGTTTTTTAAATATTACAACCAAGAACTATCAAAGTAACGTTTTTTAAATGTTACAGCCGAGAACCTTCAAAGTAACGTTTTTTAAATGTTACAACCAAGAACGTTCAAAGTAACGTTTTTAAAATGTTACAACCAAGAACGTTCAAAGTAACGTTTTTAAAATGTACAACCAAGAACTATCAAAGCAACGCTTTTTAAATGTTACAGCCGAGAACGTTCAAAGTAAAGTTTTTTAAATGTTACAACCAAGAACTATCAAAGTAACGTTTTTTAAATGTTACAGCCGAGAACCTTCAAAGTAACGTTTTTTAAATGTTACAACCAAGAACGTTAAAAGTAAAGTTTTTTAAATGTTACAACCAAGAACGTTCAAAGTAACGTTTTTTAAATGTTACAACCAAGAACGTTCAAAGTAACGTTTTTAAAATGTTACAACCAAGAACGTTCAAAGTAACGTTTTTAAAATGTACAACCAAGAAATATCAAAGCAACGCTTTTTAAATGTTACAGCCAAGAACGTTCAAAGTAACGTTTTTTAAATGTTACAACTAGCCTCAGAGAACACTCAAAGTAACGTTTTCTAAATGTTATAGCCGAGAATGTTCAAAGTAACATTTTTTAAATGTTACAACTGAGAACGCTCAAAGTAACGTTTTTTAAATATTACATGTCTCAGAGAACGTTCAAAGTAACATTTTTTAAATGTTACAACCGAGAACGCTCAAAGTAACGTTTTTTAAATGTTACATGTCTCAGAGAACGTTCAAAGTAAAGTTTTTTAAATGTTACAACCGAGAATTATAAAAGTAACGTTTTTTAAATGTTACAACTGAGAACGCTCAAAGTAACGTTTTTTAAATGTTACAACCGAGAATTATAAAAGTAACGTTTTTTAAATGTTACAACTGAGAACGCTCAAAGTAACGTTTTTTAAATGTTACAACTGCGAACGTTCAAAGTAACGTTTTTTAAATGTTACAACTGAGAACGCTCAAAGTAACGTTTTTTAAATGTTACAACCAAGAACATCCAAAGTAACATTTTTTAAATGTTACAACCGAGAATGATCAAAGTAACGTTTTTTAAATGTTACAACTAGCCTCAGAGAACACTCAAAGTAACGTTTTTTAAATGTTACATGTCTCAGAGAACTTTCAAAGCAACGTTTTTTAAATGTTAGAGCCGAGAACGTTCAAAGTAACGTTTTTTAAATGTTACAACCGAGAACGCTCAAAGTAACGTTTTTTAAATGTTACATGTCTCAGAGAACGTTCAAAGTAAAGTTTTTTAAATGTTACAACCGAGAATTATAAAAGTAACGTTTTTTAAATGTTACAACTGAGAACGCTCAAAGTAACGTTTTTTAAATGTTACAACTGAGAACGCTCAAAGTAACGTTTTTTAAATGTTACAACCAAGAACATCCAAAGTAACATTTTTTAAATGTTACAACCGAGAATGATCAAAGTAACGTTTTTTAAATGTTACAACTAGCCTCAGAGAACACTCAAAGTAACGTTTTTTAAATGTTACATGTCTCAGAGAACTTTCAAAGCAACGTTTTTTAAATGTTAGAGCCGAGAACGTTCAAAGTAACGTTTTTTAAATGTTACAACCGAGAACGCTCAAAGTAACGTTTTTTAAATGTTACATGTCTCAGAGAACGTTCAAAGTAAAGTTTTTTAAATGTTACAACCGAGAATTATAAAAGTAACGTTTTTTAAATGTTACAACTGAGAACGCTCAAAGTAACGTTTTTTAAATGTTACAACCAAGAACATCCAAAGTAACATTTTTTAAATGTTACAACCGAGAATGTTCAAAGTAACGTTTTTTAAATGTTACATGTCTCAGAGAACTTTCAAAGCAACGTTTTTTAAATGTTAGAGCCGAGAACGTTCAAAGTAACGTTTTTTAAATGTTACAACTGAGAACGTTCAAAGTAACGTTTTTTAAATGTTACAACTGAGAACGTTCAAAGTAATGTTTTTTAAATGTTACAACCAAGAATGATCAAAGTAACGTTTTTTAAATGTTGCTTGTCTCAGAGAACATTCAAAGTAAAGTTTTATAAATGTTACAGCCGAGAACCTTCAAAGTAACGTTTTTTAAATGTTACAACCAAGAACGTTCAAAGTAACATTTTTTAAATGTTACAACTAGCCTCAGAGAACACCCAAAGTAACGTTTTTTAAATGTTACTATAGTTTCAGAGAACACTCAAAGTAACATTTTTTAAATGTTACTATAGTTTCAGAGAACGTTCAAAGTAACATTTTTTAAATGTTACAACCAAGAACGTTCAAAGTAACGTTTTTTAAATGTTACTATAGTTTCAGAGAACGCTCAAAGTAACGTTTTTTAAATGTTACTATAGTTTCAGAGAACGCTCAAAGTAACATTTTTTAAATGTTACAACCAAGAACACTCAAAGTAACGTTTTTTAAATGTTGCTCGTCTCAGAGAACGTTCAAAGTAACGTTTTTTAAATGTTACTATAGTTTCAGAGAACGCTCAAAGTAACATTTTTTAAATGTTACAACCAAGAACACTCAAAGTAACGTTTTTTAAATGTTGCTCGTCTCAGAGAACCTTCAAAGTAACATTTTTTTAAATGTTAGAGCCGAGAACGTTAAAAGTAAAGTTTTTTAAATGTTACAACCAAGAACGTTCAAAGTAACGTTTTTTAAATGTTACAACTAGCCTCAGAGAACACTCAAAGTAACGTTTTTTAAATGTTACATGTCTCAGAGAACTTTCAAAAGCAACGTTTTTTAAATGTTAGAGCCGAGAACATTAAAAGTAACGTTTTTAAAATGTTACTATAGTTTCAGAGAATGCTCAAAGTAACGTTGGAATGGAATTTTCATATAATCAAGAAAAAACTTTTTCAACCATTTAAAAAACAAAACCTTAACATCTGATCACATTCACATATAACTTCCTCAGTGGGAATGTTCTTAGATATATCCAGAGAATGTTCTTAGATATACCCCCCCCCCCCCCCCGTACCTCATAGCCTTTCCTCTTCTTCAGCCTCTTCTTGTTGAGTTTCTTGCAGGCGTACAGCTTCCCCGTGGCCTTCATCTGACAGGCAGAAACCTCTCCGAATCCACCTTTTCCCAGAACGCGGAAGTCCAGGAACCAGTCCTCTCCCACCGGCTGCATCTCCAGCCACTTCCACTGCAGGAAGCGCTTAAAGTACATGGTCTCTAGATAGAAGGTGAAGGGAACCTCTTTGAGGAAGTCGAACACACTGGCCAAGATTTCCACGAATAGGTCGTCCGCCGCATCCTGGTGCCGCTCCTTCACTTTCGTGATGTCGTTTTCGGGTAAAAACGGGCAGAATAGCTTTGCCGAGGGCTCCATGTAACGCTGGAGGATTTTCCCCGCCTTCTGAGCTCGATCTTTATCCTCCGCGGTATCGTACGCCTCCACGTCTTTCCAAAGGCGGCTCGGACCTTTATATTCACTGGTGGTTTCCAGATACTCCTGAAACAGACGCTTTCCAATAGGCTGCTCCACGCAGATGCTCTTAAACTGCAGATCCAGCGTCTCTCTCAGATCTTCGCACACCGTGATGTGAGGAAGCTTGAGCTTGGCGTGGTACTTTTTGTCTCGGTTTGCCGCCGGATTAGCCGAGCCGTCGAAGCTACCACGGGCCGAGATATACGCCGAATTGGCCACCACCGTAGTCAGGCCTCCGATGTCCATGGCGAGATTCGGGATGAGAAAATGGACCGAAACAGGACGAGAATTGAGGCTCAAGAGTCACAGCGAGAGCATTGAAGCTCAGCGCCGCGAAACTGGACGAAACGAGCTTAGATCATGAGATTCTGGAGGTCCGGATGTCCCTGAGGAACGGACGATCCAGCACGACGTCTTGTGTCTGATGGCAAAGTGAACAATAAGCCCTGCAACACACACACACACACACACACACACAGATCCACCTGACTCAACATCTTTCATAAGGCTTTATCCTCTAACTCCATAATACCTTCCTCAGGTTAAAACCTTCCACTGATGGAGGAGCGAGAACCATCACTCACTCAACGCCTGGTAAATAAACCCCTGAAACAAGACAAATATGACTGAATATTACTAAGAAGACTAAAAGTTGGATGAAGACAATGACAGATCTGCTCACTGTTGACAGATGGTTGAAAAGCTGAATTTTAACCTGGTTGGTTCGATCTCCAGGAAATATAGGAACCCTGTGATCTGCACATCATTGGGGATCAGAGAGAGTAAAGGTTCTGGAAAACATCGTTTGGCCTCACATTTACTGCTGTTCAATGCATTTCCATGCGTGAATGCAATCATTTCAATAGGAATGAACACAATTGTGAATTTTATCTAAGGGTAAAAGACGGTTCTCCACGTTGGTCACACAAATTCGCTGGTTTGTGTGCATCATAATTAATAGCATAAATATTCAACAATAATAAAACATGGACAGGATTTGGTTATCCACGACAAACTAACTGGATGCTGAAAAGTGTCTCTACACTGTAAAAAAAAAAAAAAAAAATCACATCTCCATTTGAAAATGTTCTAGTGATTGATCACATCTAAATTTTTCCAGTTGACCAAATTGAATTTCTGTGAACTGATGCAATTTAATTCACAGAAATTAAATTTGGCCAACTGCAAAATGTAGATGTGATCAGTCACTAGAAAAAGTTCAATTGGAGACATTAATTATTTTTTACAGTGTAGAAGCAACAAATTATTATATTCAGTTCGTAGATTATAAAGATAAAATTAATCTGTGAGCAGCAAGCACAACAGAAGCAAACAAAGAAGCAGCAGCAGACCAACTGCACAAAAGAGTGAAGACGTTTGAAGACTATTTTAAGCAAAAAGGTTGAAAACTTATACATAAGCGTGCCAAATCTGGTGAAAATATCTTATTTCGTTTAGGAGTAAAACAATATAAAAAATTAGTCACACTCGACATTGTTTGCATTTTTTTGCCACTTACTATCAAAATTTTGACATTTGTCCATTAGCATCAACCTGTTATGATTCCGGTGGTTTCATCTCGATCAGACTAATGGTTTCAAATATATTCACAAAAGCTGTTTAAGAACTAAATCACAACGTTGAACGAACCATAAGGCAAAATCTTGCATGTTTGGTATTGTTGGACTTGGGAATCTAAGGATGTGACTCCTGTGAATATAAGTCAAAACAAATCCAAAGTTATAGTCATGTGAATATTTGATTTGACCACTAGGTGGCGCTGGCTTGAAACTTTTCAGGCTCCTTCACCGCATCGTGCTGATAACCTATCCCAAGTTTCGTAAATAATACACTAATGCGTTCATAAAATACAGCATTTTACAATAAAATTCTAAATGGGCGACGCCCAAATTTGGATATCATTTGACTCGGCATGCCACCCCGAATCTAACGAGACCCCTTTTATGATTCAGAGGCGTTCAGAAGATTCAGGTTCAAAGCATTCAGAATTTATAAGCAAAAAAGCTGCATTTTTGGTATCTCCAGACCATTAGGAGGCGCTGTGCTGAAACACAGTCCTGCTTGTGATGATCTGTACCAAGTTTGGTCAGAATACGATAAAGCGTTGCGGAGATGCAGCCTCATAAATAGAGTTCTTATTTCACAAGTGCTGCGTAAAATTTGTTTGTGCGTTATCAAAAACTCTTTGATGAATCGACTTGAGTTTCATAACTTTTTGTCGCTATTGTCTGAAGATGATCTGGTTACATTTTTGTGCAAATTTTATTGGCGAGAAAATAAGGTGACATTATAGTGAGATTTGACCAAGCGGCTCCTCCCACGATTTCTCTTGAAGCCAATACGGAAGAAATGTAAACTGCAGTTCCTCCACTGGCCACTAGAGCGGCTCCTGAAGCCGATACTGTAGTAATGTAAACTGCAGTTCCTCCTCTGGCCACTAGAGCGGCTCCAGAAGCCGATACTGTAGTAATGTAAACTGCAGTTCCTCCACTGGCCACTAGAGCGGCTCCTGAAGCCGATACCGTAGTAATGTAAACTGCAGTTCCTCATCTGGCCACTAGAGCGGCTCCAGAAGCCGATACTGTAGTAATGTAAACTGCAGTTCCTCCACTGGCCACTAGAGCGGCTCCTGAAGCCGATACTGTAGTAATGTAAACTGCAGTTCCTCCACTGGCCACTAGAGCGGCTCCTGAAGCCGATACTGTAGTAATGTAAACTGCAATTCCTCAACTGGCCACTAGAGCGGCTCCAGAAGCCGATACTGAAGTAATGTAAACTGCAATTCCTCAACTGGCCACTAGAGCGGCTCCAGAAGCCGATACTGTAGTAATGTCAACTGCAATTCCTCAACTGGCCACTAGAGCGGCTCCTGAAGCCGATACTGAAGTAATGTAAACTGCAGTTCCTCATCTGGCCACTAGAGCGGCTCCTGAAGCCGATACCGTAGTAATGTAAACTGCAGTTCCTCATCTGGCCACTAGAGCGGCTCCAGAAGCCGATACTGTAGTAATGTAAACTGCAGTTCCTCCACTGGCCACTAGAGCGGCTCCTGAAGCCGATACTGTAGTAATGTAAACTGCAGTTCCTCCACTGGCCACTAGAGCGGCTCCTGAAGCCGATACTGTAGTAATGTAAACTGCAATTCCTCAACTGGCCACTAGAGCGGCTCCAGAAGCCGATACTGAAGTAATGTAAACTGCAATTCCTCAACTGGCCACTAGAGCGGCTCCAGAAGCCGATACTGTAGTAATGTCAACTGCAATTCCTCAACTGGCCACTAGAGCGGCTCCTGAAGCCGATACTGTAGTAATGTCAACTGCAATTCCTCAACTGGCCACTAGAGCGGCTCCTGAAGCCGATACTGAAGTAATGTAAACTGCAATTCCTCAACTGGCCACTAGAGCGGCTCCAGAAGCCGATACTGAAGTAATGTCAACTGCAATTCCTCAACTGGCCACTAGAGCGGCTCCTGAAGCCGATACTGAAGTAATGTAAACTGCAATTCCTCCACTGGCCACTAGAGCGGCTCCTGAAGCCAATACTCTAGTAATGTAAACTGCAGTTCCTCCTCTGGCCACTAGAGCGGCTCCAGAAGCCGATACTGTAGTAATGTAAACTGCAGTTCCTCCTCTGGCCACTAGAGCGGCTCCAGAAGCCGATACTGTAGTAATGTAAACTGCAGTTCCTCATCTGGCCACTAGAGCGGCTCCAGAAGCCGATACTGTAGTAATGTAAACTGCAGTTCCTCCACTGGCCACTAGAGCGGCTCCTGAAGCCGATACTGTAGTAATGTAAACTGCAATTCCTCAACTGGCCACTAGAGCGGCTCCAGAAGCCGATACTGTAGTAATGTAAACTGCAGTTCCTCCTCTGGCCACTAGAGCGGCTCCAGAAGCCGATACTGTAGTAATGTAAACTGCAGTTCCTCCTCTGGCCACTAGAGCGGCTCCAGAAGCCGATACTGTAGTAATGTAAACTGCAATTCCTCAACTGGCCACTAGAGCGGCTCCTGAAGCCGATACTGAAGTAATGTAAACTGCAATTCCTCAACTGGCCACTAGAGCGGCTCCAGAAGCCGATACTGTAGTAATGTAAACTGCAATTCCTCAACTGGCCACTAGAGCGGCTCCTGAAGCCGATACTGAAGTAATGTAAACTGCAATTCCTCAACTGGCCACTAGAGCGGCTCCAGAAGCCGATACTGAAGTAATGTAAACTGCAATTCCTCCACTGGCCACTAGAGCGGCTCCAGAAGCCGATACTGAAGTAATGTAAACTGCAGTTCCTCCTCTGGCCACTCGAGCGGCTCCAGAAGCCGATACTGTAGTAATGTAAACTGCAGTTCCTCCACTGGCCACTAGAGCGGCTCCAGAAGCCGATACTGTAGTAATGTAAACTGCAGTTCCTCCACTGGCCACTAGAGCGGCTCCAGAAGCAGCAGAATCTCATTGAGCTCATGTTAAAATGCCAAACTTTACAGCAGAATAAAACATGTTTTCAGTCTGGGACAAATTGTGGTTTTGGTCTATACGGCTAATTTTAAGCTTCATGACGACTGTGAGGGGGTACATTTTTTATAACTCATTCGTTTACGTTATATAAAGCCTTAAAGTTCTGCATAAATATGGGCGGGGTTACTTTGAGGGACAGATGGATAGCCATTTATCCACCGTCTAGTCATTGCATCACCTAAGCTCCGCCCACATCCCACCCTTTTGCCCATTTTCTGTTATCCGGGAGTGACTCGCGATGACTCGCTCACAAGACGGCGACGCCCAGCTCGACTCTACTTTAAGCTTCAGAACGGCTTATCAAAATCCTATGGGTGATGTCACGGACACTACGGCCATATTTTTTTTTACAGTCTATGGATTTGACACACTGATAGAGGACAGTCCAAACATTCACCAAAGCAAGTGTGGAGTCTCTTACTCAGTCCCTCTAGCGCCACCACCTGTCTAAAGTTTCTACATTTATGCTAATATTTTGAACCATAATGGCTAGAAACTAATTTCTTGGCTCAAGACGATTCGATTGAACCCATGACGTAATTTTCCGTTATGAGTTTTTCTCCCCAAAAAACTGAAAATCGAATCCGATCATCTACAGAGCAGGCTGGCAAACTGTCATCAAGCTTTCTGATGTCAAATTGGACGTGAGGCTGTATCTCTACAGCGCTTTGGCATATTCAGATCAAACCTGGTGCATGTCATCCCAAGCATGATCTGAGGCTACATGCAGCGTTTCGGCACAGTGCCACCTACTGGTCAAAATATATGAAAAATTGTCTTTTTAGCGTATAACTTCTAAATGGGTTGCTAAAAAAATTACAAAACTCCAAATCTCGCATGTTGGGTGTCGGCCATTTAGAATTTTGTCCTAAAATGCTGTATTTTATGAACGTATTGCTACAAAATAAGTATGTGTTATCGGGACTATGCCCTAAAGGGACTCAAAAAATATAGGTACTAAAAAGATTTGAAATGGATGCCCGTGATCTTCAGCCCTTAGACGGCTCTGCATCACATACAGGAATGCTACTGTAATGGACATCACAAAATGAGCTCCGGAATACTTCCAGAAAACATTGGTGGACACAATCCACCGCGCCATTCGCCGTTGCCGGCTAAAGCTTTATTGGTCAAAAAAGAAGCCATATCTAAACATCATGGCTGCGCAGAAGAAGGATCCGGCACTGAAATGGCCAGCCTGCAGTCCAGATCTTTCACCATTAGAAAACATTTTCCGCATCATAAAGAGGAAGATGCGATAAAGAAGACCTAAGACAGTTGAGCAGCTAGAAGCCTGTGTTAGACAAGAATGGACAACATTCCTATTCCTAAACTTGAGCAGCTCGTCTCCTCAGTCCCAGACGTTTGCAGACTGATATAAACAGAAGAGGGGACGCCACACAGGGGGAAACATGGCCACGGCACAACTTTTTTTTAGATGTGTTGATGCCATCAACCTATTTTTCCCATAAAATGACACATTTTCTCAGTTTAAACATTTGATATGCCATCTGTGTTGTATTCTGAATAAAATATTGAAATTTGAAACTTCCACATCATTGCATTGTTTATATTGACAATTTGTACAGTGTCCCAATTTGTTTGGAATCGGGTTTGTACATCCTTTAATCATCAAATGGACAGTAAATGGAAATTTTAGTTTAATTTTTATCATATCAACTTGAAAAGTAGAGTTTAGGTTGATGCAAAAAACATTCTGAGCACATTAATGTCCCTATGAGGGCAAATTAAACGTCCCCCTGACATTATAGAACACGATTGCAGATGAGATCAAATTTAACTGAACACGATCACGACTAGACCATAAGAATATGATATGGACTATATGAACGACGGTCTTGCAGGTTTGATGTCTTGCCAGTGAAATATCTTTTGATAGCACAAAAAAAACTCCACACAAGCCTATAAAATCATTTGTTGAGTTTAATTTCTATACATGAATAAGAAAAGTATATTTTCTTTAGTATTTGTTACATTGTACAAAAAGGCCTGGTTGTTTGGAGCTGTTGATCTCGTGTTCTCATCATCAGAGCTCCAAAACAAACGCCCCAAAAAGCTCCATTATCAAAAATAGCTGCCTATGAGAGCAAAATCACAACAAAACAGGGTATAAAGCCCCTCAGCAAACAGTGATAAGAGTGTGTGTGTGTGTAACTGGACTCACAAAGACGATCCATCGAGCTTATCTGCTCATAAGCCACTGAGGATAATAGATTGAGCTGAAGAATTATGGGAAGCATTGGAGAGAATCCTTACAGCAGGATCACAATATTGAGTTTTGGAACCAGAACTGCACTGCAAAAAATGCTCTTCTTACTCAGTGTTTTTGTCGTGTTTCTAGTCCGAACATCTAAACATTCTTATACTAAGAAACATTTACTAGACAAAAAAGGTAATTGTCTTGTTCTGGGAAGAAATAACTCAAAATGAAGAGAGTTTCTGCTTAAAATAAGATAAATAATCTGCCAATGGGGTGAGAAAAATAATCTTAATTTAAACAGAAAACAAGATTATTTCTCTCACCCCATTGGCAGATTATTTATCTTATTTTAAGCAAAAACTCTCTTCATTTGGAGTTATTTTCCCCAAAACAAGACAATTACTTTTGCTTGTCTAAGTAAGAAAAGCATTTTTTTGCAGTGTGGGGAAAAAACGGAAGGAATCTGCAAATCATCGGCAGTTCTGGAGCTAAAGCAAAGCCATCACATTCAGCGGCTCCAGAACCCGACCAGATCTAATCATCTTCATCTTCATCATCTTCATCAAAGTCTTCCTCTTCCTCTTCATCCTCCATGCAGGACGTGGGCGTTTCTTCCCGAGACCCGTTTGAGCTGCACGGACAGAGATCAGAACATGTCAGAAATAAGCCAATGATCCACTTAAAAAACATCATGTTGAAGATCATGTGATACTCACGTGGCCACATGGGAAAGCTCCCCAATCAGCTGGTTAATGGCACCCTGCGCCATCTCTACAACACACACACACACACACACACACACACACACAGAAAAAGAAAGATATCCAATTAAAATAAATGTAATGGATGACAAAAACCGCGAACCACACTGCTAAAAACGCTCTTCTTCCTCAGTCATTGTGTCTCGTTTCCAGTCTAAATATCTAAATATTCTTAAATCAAGATGCATTTACTAGATCAGTAAAACTATGATTTTTTTCTTAAAGCTGCACTGTGTAACTTTTTTAGTTTATTCTTAGCTAAAATCACTTAGTTCTTTCAAAAATATATGTGCTCATTAATGTATATTTACTTCTTTCAAGTAATAATGCATTCTCGTAATATTATAATATACCATTGAAAATACATACGTTGAGGGTCGCCATGTTGCTCCTCCATGTTGAAAGTACAGTAGCCAAAGAGGGACATACCCGTAAATTCAAGCTTCGCCTTTCGCGTTTAACACTCGATGGCACCGTGTCGAATGTGAAGAGGAG
>NC_090175.1:58159235-58179235 GCF_024679245.1 Pseudorasbora parva
CCACAGTCCCCAGATCTCAACCCAATAGAGCATCTTTGGGATGTGGTGGAACGGGAGCTTCGTGCCCTGGATGTGCATCCCACAAATCTCCATCAACTGCAAGATGCTCTCCTATCAATATGGGCCAACATTTCTAAAGAATGCTTTCAGCAGCTTGTTGATCAATGCCACAGAGAATTAAGGCAGTTCTGGAGGAGAAAGCGTCAAACACAGTATTAGTGTGTGCTCCTAATAATCCTTCAGGGGAGTGTGTGTTTGTATATATAGTTTTATTAAATGAGATGCTGAAAAACTAAATGAGCAGGTGTTGCACTGACAGACAGGAAGTGATGCGAAGTACCTGCAGAATGAGCTCCTGCAGCTGAGACTGTTTATGTTTAATTCTCTCGAGTCGCCGCTGCCGCTCGGCCTGCAGGAGACGAACAGGATCACACACACACACACACAGACACACGTTTGTTTTTGTGAAATGTGGGGACATTCCATAGGCGTTATGGTTTTTATACTGTAGAAACCATATTTTCTATCCCCCAACACTGCCCCTAAACCTACCCATTACACACACACACGCACACACACACACACACACTCTCTCTCTCTCTGACCTCCAGGTCCTGGCACTCCTGAGCGGAGTTGGTGGGGAAGCCGATCCACTTGATCTCCTTCTTGTCTTTGGAGATGATGTTCATGGCCATCAGGACATTCAGCGCATCGTACACTCGTCTGCGGATGTTCTTCTGATCGTACACATGCTGGAGGAGCAACGACACGAGTGAGTGAGTGAGTGAGTGAGTGAGTGTGTGTGTGTGTGTGTGTGTGTGTGTGTGTGTGTGTTCTTCTCATTGTACACATGCTGGAGGAGCAACGACACAAGAGTGAGTGTGTGTTCTTCTGATCGTACACATGCTGGAGGAGCAACGACACGAGTGAGTGAGTGAGTGAGTGAGTGTGTGTGTGTGTTCTTCTATCGCTGCCTGTCTGAGAGACATCTCTGGCTGGATGAAGGAGCATCACCTTCACTCACTCTGGCACAGACAGCCAACCCAGCACTAGCCTAAAAATCTAAACGCCCCCTAGTGGCAGCAAATCTAATCTGCCGCGAGTGTCGTCTAGCAACTCTCAATACTCTTCTGAGCTGTAAACGTTGAACTCTGGTCGGGCCAATTACATCGTGTATAGAGTCGGTGGGCGGGGCCATAATGACGACGGTCGAGTTGCGTTTGCGTGCTTCTAGTAAACACAGAAACTAGCGAACGGCGGCGGTCTCTCGAATCAGCTCTGACCGCGACTCTAGAAGACTTGAGTTAAGCTTTCCTCTGAGAAAAGAACAAAGAGCGGCACTGAAGTCATTCTGAAGAAGGGAAGATGTGTTCGGAGTTTAGCCGACCGGATACGGCGAATGTTTAATCCATCAGCTCCGCTTCACCTTCGTTGCTCTGGTTGGTGTAGAGCTATCCTCACTTAAGTCGCTTTTGGATAAATTATTAAATGTAAATGTGTGCGTGCGTCTGACTGTGTGTGTGTGTGTGTGTGTGCGTGCGTGTGTATGATGGGTGATGAGTGTGTGTGTGTGAGTACGTGAGAGGTGTTATGTGTCTATGATAGGTAATGAGTGTGTGTGCGTGATGGGGTGTGTGTGTGTGTGTGTGTGTGTGTGTGTGTGTGTGTGTGTGTGTGTTTGTATGCTATAGATGTTAACCGATGACCGTTTGACCGATGGTTGACTGTATCAAAGTTGTCGGTTAAAAAAAAAAAGTGATCGGTAAATTAGTCTATTATAGACAGTGGGCTAAACGCTACAGTTAGCGTCTCATTACAAAAGCTTTTTGTGTGAAGTGAACAAATCCCTCACACTCAATTTTTCATAACTCGCCTGTTTGTACTTAAACTGATAAGAACCTTTTGGCGCGAGGTCACAGCGTTTGGGTTTGAGCGCTCAAGGTTTGCAGACAGTAAACCCTGGAGGTTAGAGCCGGGGCAGACGGCCGTATGAAGCGTAATTCCGCATAAGATGGGCTTACATTCGGAAATATATTACATGCAATGTTTCAAATGAGCTTCTAACGCTGGACAAGCGCCTTTATTTTCAACGGCATCACCTTAACCAAACCATTTCGGAACGAAGTAGCCGTTTGTCCTCCGATTACAAACAAGCTCCTCGGCGCCGCGTTTGCGGGACTCGTGTTACGCGCTGTAGGGGATTTTTAAAAGAAAATGTTTCGTTTTCGCCATCCCTAGTGTGAGCGGTGCGTGGGATTGAGTGCGTGTGTGATGGTCATAAGTGTGTGTGTGTGAGAGAGAGTATGAGTGTGTTTGTGAATGTGTGTTGCTGCAAGAGAGTGTGTGTGTGTGACTGTGTGTGTGTGTGTGTGTGTGTGTGTGCTGACCGCCTCGTGTGGGGAGATGATGTCATCCGCGGCGCTGAGCTCCGTCACCAGCTCATCTGCCACCTCGTTGTAAGACGTGAGGACCTTCTTCTGCACCTTCTCACACACCTTCATGGAGAAGTGCCGCAAACCCTTCCCACTCTTATCGCCCTTCCTGCTGCGCCTGCGGAGGAGCCACACACACACACCCCATCACATTCATATACACACACACACACACACACACGATGAGGAGGGCCGGAATGATGTCAGTCATTATTCATTTTTCAGTTGTGTGTGATTGTGCACAGTCGGTTTATTCTCTGATGTGTAGTGCATTAATAGCGGGAGGCGGCGGGTCAGAGTAAGCACCGGGAGAGAGTGTGTTTGTGTGTGTGTGTCTGTGGGAGAGAGTGTGTGCCTGCCTGTGTGAGTGTGTCTGTGGGAGAGAGTGTGTGTGTGTGTCTGTGGGAGAGAGTGTGTGCCTGCCTGTGTGAGTGTGTCTGTCTGCCTGTGTGTGTGTGTGTGTGTCTGTGGGAGAGAGTGTGTGCCTGCCTGTGTGAGTGTGTCTGTCTGCCTGTGTGTGTGTGTGTGTGTGTCTGTCTGCCTGTGTGTGTGTGTGTGTCTGTCTGCCTGTGTGTGTGTGTGTGTGTCTGTCTGCCTATGTGTGTGTGTGTCCCTGTCTGCCTGCCTGTGTGAGTGTGTGTGTTTCTGTCTGTGTATGAGTGTGTCTGTCTGTCTGTGTGTGTGTGTGTGTGTGTGTGTGTGTGCGTGTGTGTGTCTGTCTGTCTGCGTGTGTGTCTGTGTGTGTGTCTGTCTGTCAGTGTGTGTGTGTGTGTGTGTGTGTGTCTGCCTGTGTGAGTGTGTGTGTGTGTGTGTGTCTGCCTGTGTGAGTGTGTGTGTGTGTG
This sequence comes from Pseudorasbora parva, assembly GCF_024679245.1. NCBI lineage: Eukaryota > Metazoa > Chordata > Actinopteri > Cypriniformes > Gobionidae > Pseudorasbora > Pseudorasbora parva. Next base: position 58,162,510 of record NC_090175.1, read on the forward strand.
CCTGTCTGCCTGCCTGTGTGAGTGTGTGTGTGTGTCTGTCTGTGTGTGAGAGTGTCTGTGTGTGTGTGTGTGTGTGTGTCTGTCTGTCTGCCTGTGTGTGTGTGTGTGTGTGTGTGTCTGTCTGCCTGTGTGTGTGTGTGTCCCTGTCTGCCTGCCTGTGTGAGTGTGTGTGTTTCTGTCTGTGTATGAGTGTGTGAGTGTGTCCGTCTGTCTGTCTGTGTGTGTGTGTGTGTGTCTGCGTGCGTGTGTGTGTCTGTCTGTCTGCGTGTGTGTCTGTGTGTCTGTCTGTCTGTCAGTGTGTGTGTGTGTGTGTGTGTCTGGACTGACGAACTGACCCGGTGGACCAGGGCGAGGACTCTTGAGTCTGGGTCTGTGGCGTGTGGAAGTGTGCGGTGGGCGTGCCCATCCTCTGAGGGGTGCCAATCACCTGCAGACACACACACACATGCACACACACACAGACAGACAGACAGACACACAGTCAACATCAGCTGTAGTAATAGGATGATGGAGAGTGTAATCCCGCTGACTCTGGCGTTCTGTGATCCGCTTACACTCTCCGGGTCACCTCACACAATGTTAATGGAGGGCTTTATCGCCACGGAGACCAGTGGGCGGGGCCGGCGAGTGTGGTCATGTGACAGAGCAACACGTGTCATAATCTGAAGCCACGCCCACCGGGGGGAAACAAACCAAACGCTCTCCATTGACTTTCTATTGCGTGAAGCGCCTCCTTATCATTTCTGACTAAAACAAATAATGTCTAAAAGCTGACATGTGACGAGGTGTGCGGAAACCAAGCTAAAGAACACACAACCAAAGCCCCAGAGGTGTTTATAAGCTGCTGACGAGCGCTTAAAGACATGAGAGTGCAGACATGTAATAGAGACAGAGCTCAACATGTTATATCACACTGAGAACTACACACACTGGAGGAGAACGTCATCAGAGACAGGAAATATAATATATAAACCTGACTTTTGGATATTTGACTAATGTTTACTGCACGTGTAGACACACTGAGTGTCAGGATCCCCAAACTGAGCCATTCTTCTGCTGAAGCTTCACGTCTTACTGTGTCCGCTTTTGTCTCCTTAAACGCTCGTTTCTAGTTCTGTGTTGTTTAGCTTGTTTTCTGCACACCTTGTCACATTTCAGCTTTTAGACATTGTTCTGTTTTTGTAATAAGTCTGAAATGACAGTCAATGGAGAGCGTTGGATTGTCCCCCCCGGTGTGGGCGTGGCCTAAATATGCTCCGTCTCTATTGGAGGACTGCTGAGGTCAGACTCTTACCACATGGGGCAGCACATGATGAGACCCAGGGGTCAGGGCTTTGGGCAGGATCTGTTTGACCGCAGTGATGGATGCTGGATGAACGGTCAGGAGCGACAGCACACCTGCAGCTACACACACACACACACACACACACACAACATCATTACTCCACTATTCAGTGTCACATGATCCTTCAGCATTCATTCTGCAATGATATGATGCTCAAAAATCATCTACGCCTGTCGCGATATTCAATAAATCAATGAATCGCACAATTTTGATCATTTTTTCGGTTGCGATAATTTCCCCTTGCATGCTTGTGTTTTCCTCGTCTCTCTCTCTGAGCGAGCGCGCCTTTTCCGTTTGGGGAGATGTTTATACCGATGGTTTATACTCGAATGAGGCGTAATGAGCCGTCATGCTCAGCCAGATTCGTCTGGAACTCGTGGCTCTTCGGTTTGCGGAGCTACACGCAAAGTTACAAAATTTAACGTGCACATCGCCAAGCTAAATGGGGTCATCTCACTCCGCGTTAACGTCAGTTTTCCCGCGTGCGTCGAGTATATAGTTATGCATTTAGCAGACGCTTTTATCCAAAGCGACTTACATTGCATTCAAGGTACACATTTTACATTAATGTCAAATCTTGCTTTCCCTGGGAATCAAACCCATGACCTTGGCGTTGCTAGCGCCACGCTCTACTGGTCGAGTATAAACGAGGCTTAAAGCTACACTGAAGTTAGCAGTTTGATAAATGCAAGTTAATTCTTCAGTTCAATCTGTGTGTACTAAAGGCTCATGAGTTCCTGTAGAGAGAGAGCAATACACATTCTGCTTTTGCCAAATAAATTAAAAGCATGTCATTAGGGCTGAACGATATATCGCTATCGTATCTATATCTCGATATGAACCTTCAAGATATAACTATCGAAAAAAGCAACGATATCGACGATATAGATGTCCCCTCTCCGCGCTCGCCCAGCACACAACTCTGGCAGTCACAACAAACATCAGTTTTACGAGTGTGCCGTTGAATACACCGCTAAAGCCAGCGCACACACACTACCAGGGATGTGGGAACTATATTGTGAGATGGGGGCGGCGTTCCCATGGTGACGCGTCAGTGCTCAGTGGTTCATGTAGGTTGTCTACAAACCGAAGGTTGGTGGTTCAATCCCCGGTTCCACCTGACCAAGTGTCGAAGTGTCCATGAGCCAGACCCCTATCCCCAGCTGCTCCCGACGAGCTGATGGTGCCTTACATGGCTGACACCGCCGTCAGTGTATGAATGGGTGAATGTGAGGCAAGATGTAAAGCGCTTTGGATGGCCATAGGGTCTGTTAAAAGCGCTATATAAATGCAGTCCATTCACCAGCTGGTCACGTGACACCGCAGCAGCAACAGCGCTGAATGAATGATGATCTGCTTTTATGTCATTTTTCCTTTTTTATTCTGAATATTCACTAATGTGTTCGCTATGGCATGACATCTCTGATATTCCGGTTGTCAAATGCATGCGAGTGGAAGTCTATTGCTGTTTAAACCCCTTTATAGTGATGGCGTTAGTTGAGCTGTATGCGCGATGGCCGCCGCCGGGTTAGTTTGTGCCGCAGACGCAGTTCAGCGAATCAGATCTGTTGGATTTACAACCTCTATGTTTACAACACGTGAATTCATCACTTCTCCGGAAATACTTTAAAGTGGCTGGTGAACTGGGAATAGAATAGAGTAAACACTGAAGTTACTTACACAATGTGTGTATCTGATATGAATAAAACGTGTCGAATTATAATGGAAAGGATTATTATTACCTCTTCCAGAGACATCAGTGTGTATTTTACACACCTGCCTCATTTAGTTCGGTTGAATCGTACTGGAGTTCGGTTCCTCTTTGGTGCGGTTCGTTTGGTCAGGTATGAAAGCAGCGATCGCACTCAGGTGCGCACCAAAAGCGGACCAAACAAGCGTACGAGACCTCCTTGAAGAGCTGGTCTCGGTACGCTTTCAAACGAACTCTGGAGCGGTGTGTTTGTGGTGAGAACGTGATCTGACCTCGAACTGAACCAACTGCAAAAGTGCTGATCATTTTTGGACTAAACCAGCTCTCGTACGCAGACATAGTGTGCATGACATTACCTGATAGATTGCTGGAAATATTTTCGGGAAGATGCGCATGTTAAGAATAATGAATGCACGCCTCCGCTTGAAGTGACGAGCGATGCGCTCTCGTCTGCAGGCCATTACAGCGGTGTTTCCACGCCGCATCCGCGCTTCATTAGAGAAACGTATTGTTTGTATACTGTGGTAAACACACACAGGGCAGTAGATTATGGCCAGGGACAAAACCAGCGTGCAGTCGTCTCTCCATAGGGTTATTATAGTTTGCTGGATTTGCCTCTTCTGTTGGAATTTTCCACATGTAAATTCTGACCAATCGAAAAGCAGTTTAGGAAATACGCCACGGCCAATGAGTGATGTGGATGTTGTGACGTGCCTGCGTTTCGGTTCGTTTCAACTGGTTCAGACCAAAGCAATCAGTGAAAAACAAAAAAAGCTGAAAAATGCAACAATGTCGGACCAAATGAACCGAACTAAATGTGAAAGCAGCCTAAATGTTTTGTTTTTTTAGTTCTTATGTGAATTGATATGTTTGAAACCTAAAATAAACAGCATGTGGTTGAAAACACTGAAATGGTGTGATATATGACAGCTCTGAGCGCGCCTGTCTCTGGCTAAAGTCAGCATTTGGGTTTATCAGTTGATCATGTGATGCACTTGATCATCCGCAGGCCAGCCTCTGATTACAGCGGTGTGATCGCACGTGCGAAAGGCTTACAAACAATACAGTTTCTGACACAAGTTTTTGAAATGTAGGCTTAAATCTTCTTATTTTTCTGAGAAATGCTTGGTTTTCACCGAACAGGTAGTCATATCGTATCGATATCGAGATATCTGGCATGAAAATCGCGATATGAAATTGTGTCCGTATCGTTCAGCCCTAGTTCTTCGATGTCTTCTCTCGCTGTATCAAAATCTCACCGAGCTTTCCTCAGAGACGTCCAGTTTGTGCATGATTACAACATATAACTCTTTTTATGCAGTACCCTAAATTGTTGATAATTAAGTTATAAATCATATGCTGAAGTAAATTCCTGGAGTGTTAACGATTAAAAGGAAGAAAACCAGAGCCGTGTGTTTAGTGAACCGCCGGCCCGACGCCTCATCTGCTGCAGTTCTCATACACTGCTTTTATTACTTCTGGTCGTTTTCTTCATTTATTGAGGATATTTAAAATGTTTTCTGTTTTCAGTGTTAAATAGTCTTCAGAAATAAAAGTTTATTGATATTTGAAAACATGTATCTGCATTATTATGCCATTATCATTATTATAGATGAAGATTGCCTCAGAACGACGATATTACCGTTTATCACAATCATTTCTTGGTCAATTTATCGTCCAGCAAACTGTGTTATCGTGACCGGCCTACGAACATCTTTCGATAAATTTAGCGCAATATCATTATTATTGCATTCATCTCACGTTAACAGTACGCCACAAAATGTTGCACACTATTATTGTTATTTGAATGTTTATTCGAGACGTCCTATAGTTACCCATCATGCACTGGGGTCAGTGTGTGTGTGTGTGTGTGCGTGTACTCACGTTTTCCAGGACTCAGAGTCTGGTTGACAAACAACCGTATCTCTCGGTTTGTGTCTTTAAGTCCAGCCTGAGGATCAGAGAGAGCGAGAGTTTATTATTACATTAACACGAGCAGCTCATGTGTTCATCGACACAACAACACACACACTGGCTAGAGATATACACCGATCATAACATTATGACCACCTTCCTGATATTGTGTTGGTCTGACCCGTCTCTGATGGACTCCTCTAGACCCCTAAAATTGTGCAGGGCACCAAGATGTTAGCAGCAGATCCTCTAAGTCCTGTAAGTGGGGACTTGTTTGTTCAGCTCATCCCACAGATGCTCGATTGGATTGAGATCTGGGGAATCTGGAGGCCGAGTCGACGCCTCAAACTGGTTGTTGTGCTCCTCAAACCATTCCTGAAGCATTTGTGCTTTGTGTCAGGAGCATTATCCTGCTGGAAGAGCCACAGCCACCAGAATACCGTTTCCATCAAAGGCTGAACATGGTCTCAGCAATGCTTAGGTAGGTGGAGCGTGTCAAAGTAACATCCACATGGATGGAGGACCCAAGGTTTCCCAGCAGAACATTGGCCAAAGCATCACACTGCCTCCGCCGGCTCGCCTTCTTCCCATAGTGCATCCTGGGGCCATGTGTTCCCCAGGTAAGACACACACACACACACACCCGGCCATCCACGTGATGTAGAAGAACACGTGATTCCTCAGACCAGGCCACCTTCTTCCATTGCTCCGTGGTCCAGTTCTGATGCTCACGTGCCACTGTTGGTGCTTTCGGCGGGGTCAGGGGTCAGAGGTCACCCTATGCCGCCCCATACGCCTCAAACTGAGCTGCTCTGTGTATTCTGACAGCTTTCTATCAGAACCAGCATTAACTTCTGGAGCAGTTTGAGCTCCAGTAGCTCGTCTGTTTGATCGGACCCCACGGGCCAGCCTTCGCTCCCCACGGTCATCAATGAGCCTTGGCCGCCCATGACCCTGTGGCCGGTTCTCCACTGGTCCTTCCTTGGAGCACTTTTGATAGATACTGACCACTGCAGACCGGGAACAGCCCACAAGAGCTGCAGTTTTGGAGATGCTCTGACCCAGTCGTCTAGCCGTCACAATCTGGCCAAACTCGCTCAAATCCTTACGCTTGCCCATTTCTCCTGCTTCACACACATCAACCCTGAGGACTAAATGTTCACTTGCTGCCTAATATATCCCACCCGCTAACAGGAGCCGTGATGAAGAGATCATCAGTGTTACTCAAATGAAATGACAACACAGTTTCTGTGCTATTAGACGTCATATCATCCTTCATGTTTTCCCTCTTGAACGACTAATGCAAACGAGATGATATAAAACATAACTATAAACTTGTCAGCGCAACAATGAACACAGATATTGTAAAGTGTGTGGTTCTTACATCTTTAGCCATGATGGCTACCGGAGGCGTGGCCAATCTTTGGTCTGTGACTGCAGTTCTGCTGAAAACACACACACACACACACACACACACACACACACACACACACACACACACACACACACATTATTGTGGTTTATCGAGTAAAGCGCTTCCCGAACAAGAACAGATGTGGGCGGGGCTTGGTCGTGTCTGTGGGGAATTGATTGGATGGCTGTGGTTTGCTATTGGCTGATCTCATATGAGTGACAGGTGGCCCCGCCCTCGTCATCAGAGAATAAGTTATTCTGATTAAAGATTACAGTGAGGGATAAACACATATATAATGCGTGTTTAATAACATTACACTCCTTGTTTATCGGCCTAAAATTAATATTTATGAATCACACGCAAACTGTCCACACACACACACACACACACACAACGAAAAGTTTGGTGGAAGCCCATTTCGTTACACATTATGCTTTGGCAAATCTTTGAACTTAACTTCTTTTACTGAGGTTGTTATATTTTTACGTTTGGGCTTCCAAAACTTATCCGTTTCTCTCTTGTTGACAATATCGCGTTAGCTCGACGCGGCTACAGCTAAGCTGACGCTTTCACGTACTTTACGCACACATACGACACACAATCTTCGTAACACGCCCTGCTTTCTCTTACCTTAACGACCCCGCTCACATCCGCGCCATATCGCGCAATAATATTTACAGTTTGTCGGAAAAAAATATTTGTTTATCGCGCTGGAATCGGACGCGCGAGCTACTTCAAACCGAGCTTGGCGGTGTCCTGTGAGCTCGTGCTCTGATTGGGTACGCACGGTGTGACGTCAGCACGCACTCACAACTCCATGCGAGACGTGTGGAAATCCCGAGTCATCTGAGCGAATCGGTTCATTATCGAATCAGTGATTCACACCCAGATATTACAGTTTCCACCATAGTTAACCATAGTAACCACCATAATAAAGATGGTACATGTATGTAGGCTGTAAACTGAAGAATGTTTTATTTTTATATCAGACCATTATTGTGGATCTGACCATTTTATTTTATCTTATTTTTTATTATTAGTTTTTATTTTATTATTATTATCTTTACAACTGTTTTAACTATGGTTGTTTTAAAAATTGTATTGGTCCATATGGTATTCTTTTTTCTCATGCATTTGTTACCACTGTTTTAATTAATTTCTATGTAAAGCACTTTGAATTGCCATTGGGTATGAAATGTGCTATACGAATAAACTTGCCTTGCCTTAGTTTCCACCAGTTATTGTAATATGTTAATACTTTGCCAACATTGTGATACACAGTCATGCTAGCGAAGATCGTTTACAATTGAAAAATGTTAACTATTAAAGTGTTTTCCACTTTTGACATAAAGGCATAGTAAGAGTCTGAAAGCTCATTCAGTGTGAAGGAAACCCAATCAATCAACTTTATTTATATAGCGCTTTTACAATCACGATTGTGTCAAAGCAGCTTCACAGTGTTAAACAGGATAATATTGCGACAAAATTAGATTTGGCTGTACAGTCGTTTTGGAGTAAACAGTGATGTTATCAGCTTATTTTAATTTATTATATAGCGACAATGTTGGCAGATCAGTATTATAGTTTACAGAATTAAATAAGACTTAATTCATACATTTTATTTGTATAATAAGTTGAATAACTTTAATCTTTTTTTTTTTAGTGTCCCCAATTGTAAGTTATCGTAATTTTAGAATATTGGAGTCGATTTTATAAGACAGCAGTTCGGGTCAGGGAATCGATTCGAACGAGTCATTAGAGTAATGATTGATTTGTGACTCGCACCTGAGGGAGCGCCTCAATCTGCTCCCTAGTTCAGTAGTCAGGGCACTGATCAGGGAGTCAGCCCATTGACTTATGTCCTGATCAGTGCCCTGACTAGTGAACTAGGGAGCAGATTGACACGCAGGGAGAGTCTGAATCGCATCGGCATTAATGTATGTGATGGTTATCTGACCTGAGGCCTGTAGCATGTCTACATGACACAAGACAATATTCTCTGACCATAATGTACCGAAGCCCGTTTCTGCCACACACGACAGAAATCATGCTTTGGTCAATCATAACAAACACAACACCACACAAAAATGTAATTATGACATACTAATCCATAATTATGAGACAATACTAAATCATTATTACAAGGCAAGTCAATTGAGACAAAAAAAATAATTATGAAAATACTAATTGTCTGTATAATCTCAGTGCAGTCGCTCAATACTACACAAACACAAGCCGCTCCATGACTGAAGTGAAGGTTTATTGAGAATATACAGTCCAGAGAAATGATTCAGAGTCTGAGAGTAATCTATGAGTAATCTATGAGTAATCGATGAGTAATGTACGAGTAATCTATGAGTAATCTATGAGTAACGTACAAGTAATCTATGAGTAATGTACGAGTTATCTATGAGTAATCTATGAGTAATGTACAAGTAATCTATGAGTAATGTACGAGTAATCTATGAGTAATCTATGAGTAACGTACAAGTAATCTATGAGTAATGTACGAGTAATCTATGAGTAATGTACAAGTAATCTATGAGTAATCTATGAGTAACGTACAAGTAATCTATGAGTAATGTACGAGTAATCTATGAGTAATGTACAAGTAATCTATGAGTAATGTACGAGTAATCTATGAGTAATGTACAAGTAATCTATGAGTAATGTACGAGTAATCTATGAGTAATGTACAAGTAATCTATGAGTAATGTACAAGTAATCTATGAGTAATGTACAAGTAATCTATGAGTAATGTACAAGTAATCTATGAGTAATGTACGAGTAATCTATGAGTAATGTACAAGTAATCTATGAGTAATGTACGAGTAATCTATGAGTAATGTACAAGTAATCTATGAGTAATGTACAAGTAATCTATGAGTAATGTACAAGTAATCTATGAGTAATGTACAAGTAATCTATGAGTAATGTACGAGTAATCTATGAGTAATGTACGAGTAATCTATGAGTAATGTACAAGTAATCTATGAGTAATGTACGAGTAATCATAGAGTAATCTATGAGTAATGTACAAGTAATCTATGAGTAATGTACAAGTAATCATAGAGTAATCTATGAGTAATGTACAAGTAATCTATGAGTAATGTACAAGTAATCTATGAGTAATCTATGAGTAATGTACAAGTAATCTATGAGTAATGTACGAGTAATCAGAGTAATCTATGAGTAATGTACAAGTAATCTATGAGTAATGTACAAGTAATCTATGAGTAATCTATGAGTAATGTCCGAGTAATCAAAGAGTAATCTATGAGTAATGTACAAGAAATCAAAGAGTAATCTATAAGTAATCTATGAGTAATGTACAAGTAATCTATGAGTAATCTATGAGTAATGTACGAGTAATCAAAGAGTAATCTATGAGTAATGTACAAGAAATCTATGAGTAATGTACGAGTAATCAAAGAGTAATCTATGAGTAATGTACAAGTAATCTATGAGTAATGTACGAGTAATCAAAGAGTAATCTATGAGTAATGTACAAGTAATCTATGAGTAATCTATGAGTAATGTACAAGTAATCTATGAGTAATGTACAAGAAATCTATGAGTAATGTACAAGTAATCTATGAGTAATGTACAAGTAATCTATGAGTAATGTACAAGTAATCTATGAGTAATCTATGAGTAATGTACGAGTAATCAAAGAGTAATCTATGAGTAATGTACAAGAAATCTATGAGTAATGTACGAGTAATCAAAGAGTAATCTATGAGTAATGTACAAGTAATCTATGAGTAATGTACGAGTAATCAAAGAGTAATCTATGAGTAATGTACAAGAAATCAAAGAGTAATCTATGAGTAATGTATGAGTAATCAAAGAGTAATCTATGAGTAATGTATGAGTAATCAAAGAGTAATCTATGAGCAATGTACAAGAAATCAAAGAGTAATCTATGAGTAATGTATGAGTAATCAAAGAGTAATCTATGAGTAATGTACGAGTAATCATAGAGTAATCTATGAGTAATGTACGAGTAACCATAGAATAATCATAGAGTAATCATAGAGTAACGTCTGAGTAATCATAGAGTAATCATAGAGTAATCATAATCTATGAGTAATGTACGAGTAACCGTAGAATAATCATAGAGTAATCATAATCTATGAGTAATGTACGAGTAACCATAGAATAATCATAGAGTAATCATAATCTATGAGTAATGTACGAGTAACCGTAGAATAATCATAGAGTAATCATAATCTATGAGTAATGTACGAGTAACCGTAGAATAATCATAGAGTAATCATACAGTAACGTCTGAGTAATCATAGAGTAATCATAGAGTAACGTCTGAGTAATCATAGAGTAATCATAGAGTAACGTCCGAGTAATCATAGGGTAATCATAGAGTAACGTCTGAGTAATCATAGAGTAATCATAGAGTAACGTCTGAGTAATCATAGAGTAACGTCTGAGTAATCATAGAGTAATCATAGAGTAATCATACAGTAACGTCTGAGTAATCATAGAGTAATCATAGAGTAATCATAGAGTAACGTCTGAGTAATCATAGAGTAATCATAGAGTAACGTCCGAGTAATCATAGAGTAATCATAGAGTAACGTCTGAGTAATAATAGAGTAATCATAGAGTAATCATAGAGTAACGTCTGAGTAATCATAGAGTAATCATAGAGTAACGTCTGAGTAATCATAGAGTAATCATAGAGTAATCATAGAGTAACGTCCAAGTAATCATAGAGTAACGTCTGAGTAATCATAGAGTAATCATAGAGTAATCATAGAGTAACGTCTGAGTAATCATAGAGTAATCATAGAGTAATCATAGAGTAATCATAGAGTAACGTCTGAGTAATCATAGAGTAACGTCTGAGTAATCATAGAGTAACGTCTGAGTAATCATAGAGTAACGTCCGAGTAATCATAGAGTAATCATAGAGTAATCATAGAGTAACGTCTGAGTAATCATAGAGTAATCATAGAGTAATCATAGAGTAATCATAGAGTAATCATAGAGTAACGTCTGAGTAATCATAGAGTAATCATAGAGTAATCATAGAGTAATCATAGAGTAACGTCTGAGTAATCATAGAGTAATGTACGAGTAATTATAGAGTAATCATAGAGTAATGTATGAGTAATCATAGAGTAATCATAGAGTAACGTCCGAGTAATCATAGAGTAATCATAGAGTAACGTCCGAGTAATCATAGAGTAATCATAGAGTAATCATAGAGTAACGTCCGAGTAATCATAGAGTAATCATAGAGTAATGTATGAGTAATCATAGAGTAATCATAGAGTAATGTATGAGTAATCATAGAGTAATCATAGAGTAATGTATGAGTAATCATAGAGTAATCATAGAGTAATGTATGAGTAATCATAGAGTAATCATAAGGTAACGTCCGAGTAATCATAGAGTAATCATAGAGTAATCATAGAGTAATGTATGAGTAATCATAGAGTAATCATAGAGTAATGTATGAGTAATCATAGAGTAATCATAGAGTAACGTCCGAGTAATCATAGAGTAATCATAGAGTAACGTCCGAGTAATCATAGAGTAATCATAGAGTAATCATAGAGTAACGTCCGAGTAATCATAGAGTAATCATAGAGTAATCATAGAGTAACGTCCGAGTAATCATAGAGTAATCATAGAGTAACGTCCGAGTAATCATAGAGTAATCATAGAGTAATCATAGAGTAATCATAGAGTAATCATAGAGTAACGTCCGAGTAATCATAGAGTAATCATAGAGTAATCATAGAGTAATCATAGAGTAACGTCCGAGTAATCATAGAGTAATCATAGAGTAATCATAGAGTAATGTATGAACAGCCGCCACCTTGTGCTCAGAATCAGGGCGTCTGGGCGAGTATTTCTGCACCATAACAGACATCAGCTCATCAAGGCACATATTACACAAATAAATAATATAACTTCATAACAGACACATTATAAAAGTTGTGCGCTTCCATCGCTGTGAATATATGAATGCTCTGTCCTTCAGCTTGTCATCAATATGATGCATTAGCGTGAGCGTCTGAGAGACTCAGGTGAGCGGCTTCCTGTCGGCCCGCGGGACACACCTGAGTGTGGCGGCTCTCCACAACACCGGAGCCAGGAGGAGGCTCAGTGTGGAGACACTGAGGACCAGCAGGTACACCTGTGAAGAAGAGGAGAGGAGACACCTGTCACTCACAGCAGACACACCTGTACGGAGGAGGAGTCAGGGCGGGGCCACCTGTCACTCACAGCAGATCAGCCAATCAATATCAATACAATCGATCGATCGCCTTTTAAAACGATATTAGATTGATATATGTTGTCCGGAAGGCCAACTTGCCGAGCGCAGATGGATGTAGTTGGATCATAGGAATATAAATCGATACATCGACGTAGTAGATGATTTGTTACACCCCTACTGAAAACTATGGATTGGGCATCTAACATAATACACAATATGGTAAATGTGGTATCCTAATTATTAAAAAAAAAACATTGCAAAGTTTTCCGCACATTTCTGGAAGTTACCACCACACCAGTCATTCTGATGAGGGATAATATGAGCCGTAAATCTTCTGCTGACATTATTTAAAATCACAACTGATGTAACATCGGGAATACTCAGAGTCAGATACGGACATTATTATTTTTGACGTCACTACATGGAAATAACCGGGTTAGTAATAAAGTCATGTAAACGCAGTTTACTTGCGTTGTCAGTTTACTGGTTTGCATGTAAACGGGGAAAACTGATTATTTCAATAAGCTGAATTTTTGAGTTAACCGCACCCAGTGTGGTGTAATACCACAAAAAAAATTATAATCATAACCTTAATCTTCATACCAAAATTCCAGCTGACCAGACACTGTTGAGTAGACACTGTTGTGTAGACTGTAAGTATTTAAATGTTTAACTTTTTAAAATGTTTGATGTTTAATATGAATAAATAGCGTTTATATACGACCGTCAATGCCATTCTCAAGTGAAACGAGTTAAGGCTTGGACCCAGAAACGGTGTTCCTTACGTCACGTCTTAACAAGCGGATAATAAACCACAGCCATCCAATCAATTCCCCACAGACACAATCAAGCCCCGCCCCCTACATTTGTTCATGTTTGTGAAGCGATTCACTCGATATGCGGCACAATAGGGAGGCATTCTGTGAGAGTATTCGGACATTACTGACCTCTCGAGAGATGATGCCGGCTCGGCGAGCTCGACTCCCCAAAACGAAGGAGAACTCGCTGACCTGAGCCAACCCGGCCGAAACCAGCCAGCGGATGTGAAGCGAGCCCGGGGGCAGGATGGCCGACAGAACCAGCACCGCCATTACGAACTGAGGACAGAGAAACGGAGCCACATTCATATTCACAGTCAACAAATCACTGCCATTTATGGGTGTGCGATAAAAGTGAAAAAAATATATATTTTCATTATTAAAGAGTCTTAAAGACTGATTCATTCATTCAAATGATTCATTCAAACGGCTGATTCAATTAGGATCGAAGCATTTGACTCTCTTATTGAGTCACTTGCTGCGTCCCAATTCGCCTACTTATACTACGTCCTAAAAGTATGTACTCTTTTTGTGAAGAAAAGGTATATACTTTTGAGTGTGTAGCAGAAAAGTATGCAAGCTTCGGGACTACTTCGCCATCTTTAACGGACTCTGTCGTTTAGTTACGAGCATCCCGTCTCCGTTTCACTGCCCTGTCAATCATCGTCAGATTCATCAGCTCAAATCCTCCTCATTCAGTTTAAACTCCTGCGTATCGGAGAGAAGTGTAGCCGCTCGTTGATCTGCCGTGTGTGTGTCTTTAATGCAGAGACTCTCCTCGTGTGTTTGCAGTTTAAATATAATGATGCTTTTAAAAGTTAACGGCCAAACGTGTCATTACATAAAATGCACAATGCTGCTGCCGGCGAGATATAATGTGGACAACACTGAATAAATATATTTCTGTCAGGTTAAATACTGATAGCTGGTCACTCAAACCCCTTTATCTAAACCTCTCTACTTAACCGGCGGACTCGCACATCCGTCATGTTTGTAGTTTTTTAACGCTTTTTATCCGTGTGTAGTTCTAATCGAATCCTCCTCCAACTCGCAATGGGTTGTGGGTAATATCGGCCGTTAGTGCCCAGCGAGCCATACTTCAAATTCGGACCGGAAATAGTAAACCATCCGGGTATCTTTGGAATACTCTTTTCAACATACTACGGTTTGGGACATACTAAGTCTATTTTCGAGTACTATTTAGGATGGATAGTGTGCTAATTGGGACGCAGGGACTGAATCATTCATTCAAACAGCTGATTCATTTAGGATCGAAGCATTTGACTCTCTTAATGAGTGAGTCACTGAATCATTCATTCAAACATGTCACAGCAGCACCGAGCGAACGCACAGAGGAACGTAGCCCCGCCAACCGCCTCGTGTAATTCAGTAGCCCCGCCCACCGACTCGTCTATTTCAGTAGCCCCGCCCACCGCCTCGTCTAATTCAGTAGCCCCGCTCACAGACTCGTCTAATTCAGTAGCCCCGTCCACCGACTCGTCTAATTCAGTAGCCCCGTCCACCACCTCGTCTAATTCAGTAGCCCCGCTCACAGACTCGTCTATTTCAGTAGCCCCGCCCACCACCTCGTCTAATTCAGTAGCCCCGCTCACAGACTCGTCTAATTCAGTAGCCCCGTCCACCGACTCGTCTAATTCAGTAGCCCCGTCCACCGACTCGTCTAATTCAGTAGCCCCGCCCACCGACTCGTCTATTTCAGTAGCCCCGTCCACTGACTCGTCTAATTCAGTAGCCCCGCTCACAGACTCGTCTAATTTAGTAGCCCCGTCCACCGACTCGTCTAATTCAGTAGCCCCGTCCACTGACTCGTCTAATTCAGTAGCCCCGTCCACCGACTCGTCTAATTCAGTAGCCCCGCTCACAGACTCGTCTAATTCAGTAGCCCCGTCCACCGACTCGTCTAATTCAGTAGCCCCGCTCACAGACTCGTCTAATTCAGTAGCCCCGCCCACCGCCTTGTCTAATTCAGTAGCCCCGCTCACAGACTCGTCTAATTGAGTAGCCCCGTCCACCGACTCGTCTAATTCAGTAGCCCCGCTCACAGACTCGTCTAATTCAGTAGCCCCGTCCACCGACTCGTCTAATTCAGTAGCCCCGTCCACCGACTCGTCTAATTCAGTAGCCCCGCCCACCGACTCGTCTAATTCAGTAGCCCCGTCCACCGACTCGTCTAATTCAGTAGCCCCGTCCACCGACTCGTCTAATTCAGTAGCCCCGTCCACCGACTCGTCTAATTCAGTAGCCCCGTCCACCGACTCGTCTAATTCAGTAGCCCCGCCCACCGACTCGTCTAATTCAGTAGCCCCGTCCACCGACTCGTCTAATTCAGTAGCCCCGCCCACCGACTCGTCTAATTCAGTAGCCCCGTCCACCGACTCGTCTAATTCAGTAGCCCCGTCCACCGACTCGTCTAATTCAGTAGCCCCGCCCACAGACTCGTCTATTTCAGTAGCCCCGTCCACCGACTCGTCTAATTCAGTAGCCCCGTCCACCGACTCGTCTAATTCAGTAGCCCTGCTCACAGACTCGTCTATTTCAGTAGCCCCGTCCACCGACTCGTCTATTTCAGTAGCCCCGTCCACAGACTCGTCTAATTCAGTAGCCCCGTCCACCGACTCGTCTAATTCAGTAGCCCCGTCCACCGACTCGTCTAATTCAGTAGCCCCGTCCACCGACTCGTCTAATTCAGTAGCCCCGCCCACCGACTCGTCTAATTCAGTAGCCCCGCCCACCGACTCGTCTAATTCAGTAGCCCCGCCCACCGACTCGTCTAATTCAGTAGCCCCGCCCACCGACTCGTCTAATTCAGTAGCCCCGTCCACCGACTCGTCTAATTCAGTAGCCCCGTCCACCGACTCGTCTAATTCAGTAGCCCCGCCCACAGACTCGTCTATTTCAGTAGCCCCGTCCACCGACTCGTCTAATTCAGTAGCCCCGTCCACCGACTCGTCTAATTCAGTAGCCCCGCCCACAGACTCGTCTATTTCAGTAGCCCCGTCCACCGACTCGTCTAATTCAGTAGCCCCGTCCACCGACTCGTCTAATTCAGTAGCCCCGTCCACCGATTCGTCTAATTCAGTAGCCCCGTCCACCGACTCATCTAATTCAGTAGCCCCGTCCACCGACTCGTCTAATTCAGTAGCCCCGCCCACAGACTCGTCTATTTCAGTAGCCCCGCTCACAGACTCGTCTAATTCAGTAGCCCCGTCCACCGATTCGTCTAATTCAGTAGCCCCGCTCACAGACTCGTCTAATT